>NC_056525.1:145211519-145315965 GCF_019175285.1 Sceloporus undulatus
TTATCTCCTGTTTATTTGGAAAAAGTTCAGTGCTCACCCATCAGTACATGTTGAATATCCCTTATCCAGAATTCCAAAATCTGAAATACCCCAAAATCTCAACTTGTCCACATAGGTGGCTGATAGTGACACCTTGGCTTTCTGATGATTCAGTGTACACAAACTTTGTTTCCGGTAGAAATTTATTTTCAAAATATTATGCATAAAATTACGTTTAGTTTGTGTGTATAATGTATACACAAAACATAAATGAATTCATGTTTGGACTTGGGTCCTATCTCCAAGGTAGCGCATATACATGCAAATATTCCAAAATCTGAAAAAATCTGCAATCCATAACAATTCCAGTGCCAAGCATTTCAGATAACAGAGTCTCAAGCTGTACCACATTAACATAGACATGTGTATGTTGAGGGACTGGTACAACTTTGTGTGACCTAGTAATTTGAGGAAACCATTTTTTCCCCACAATCACTTCTCAAAAATGACAGACATTTGCTATTTTAGAATCCTTTGTGTCCTTCACTCCCTGTTTTGGAATCCAATGTATGTATGCTCTTTCATTCCATTTTCACATACAAGAGAATGCACTTGAGGGAGGCTAGTTTACATGCTGCCATACCCCTGTAGAAGAGAAGGATATGGATGCACAATAACCTACTTTAGGACAGCTAGGTCAAATTAGATGACCACTGCATGAACTTTGTTGACTACGCAAGCACCTAAGCACTCTCAGCCTCTCTCTTTTCCATATTATCACTGGAAGATTGCTGAAAACATCTTTTCAAGCACAACTACAGAAATTTCCCCACCAAATACCATCGCCTGAGTTATTATGGATCAGAGGCAACAACTAAATGCAAACAAGGAACTATGAATAAGACTACAAACATTTCTCCATCTTTGCAAATGAACAACTTTCTTTGCACACATTTGAAGTCTAAACTTTACTGACGACACATGGGGATGTTACAGTTTCAACATGTTCCAGTCTTCAATACTGATAGCAAGTCTAGTGTCAGCTCATTTAGATGTATATGCTAAATAATAATCTTTTGAATGGTGTATATTTTAGATTCTGATCATTATGGCGTTCATCTAACAAATAAGTTAGCTTGCAGTCAAATCAGCCAGGCTGGCTTTTGGGAAATGGGGACAGAAGCAAGAAAATAATTATAGTGATGGAGATCTCTCTCTCTCTGTGGAGTCTAATTGTGTTATTTCTGTTGTGGCATTGGAGTTGATGGTGTTCCATTTCTCTTGTCATTAGGAAAACTTTTATTTTGTTTACAAATTATGTATGGTAATTTCCCCCAATTTTGCAGTTATGGCAAAATATTTTCTTACTAATTAAAAAGAAAAAGAAATAGTCGTACATTTGGTGGATGTCGTCTCAACAGAATGTGTAGAGTGCATTTTAAATTTACTGATATACAGTGCACCTGTGCTATACATGGGTGCACTATATGTGGCTTTCAGCTTACGCTGAAGCCATGCGGCAATACAATGAATGGCACGCGCACGCCCCACCGCACTTGAGCACCATTATATTCAATGGGGTTCGAGCATACGTGTTTTTCACCTTACGTGGGTGTGTGTGTCCGTGACGGATCCCCTGCATAAGGTAAGAGTCCACTGTATAGCTAGGGTCCAGACTATCTGAAAGACCATATCTTCCTATATGAGCCCACCCGAGTTTTAAGATTTTATTTAGGCAGTCTTTCTCTCTGTCCTATCACAAACAAAGGCATAAATGGCGAAAACGTGGGAGAGCCTTCTTGGTTGTTGCTCCCAGTTTGTGAAACTCACTCCCATGGCCTCTTCTATTTCTATTTCTGCCTGCAGGATAAGACTTTTTTTTTTTTTTTTACTTAAAGAGGTCTTTGGCTCTTAACTTGTTGGGGCAAAAGGAGCTTTTAATTGGCTATGTTGCATTTTTATCTTTTTAAAATTATGTTTTGAAGATCTTTTCAATTGTTTTAACTACATGTTTTTAATAGAATTGTTATTCAATGTTTTTTTTAAAAAAAACTTTGTACTAATATATATATATATATATATATATATATATATATATATATATTTACTTTGTTGAAAGCCATCTTGAGTCCTGTGCTGGTAGAAAGGTAAGATACGATTTAAATAAATAAATTATACACATCTACACACACACATATATCTACTCATAAACGTGCTCATAAATTGGCTTGGGCCCAACCCTCCCACAACAGCCATTTCCCTTCTAAACTAAACTCAACTAAATTCCAATAGTAGATTGTCTTGATGTATGGATTTTTTGGGGAAGAACACCTGAGGGCAGCTTAGGTAGAAGAGGTTTGGGATAGATCTTTTAAGAAGGATGACAGAAGTACCTTTTGCAATCTACTCTCTTTATCCTATCCCACATTGGAAGAAGCTTGTCATGGCAGACCAGACTCAAGGAGTAGTGCTTTCAAGGTGCAGTTTCTAAGACATACAGAGGAAAAAGTAGCATATTGCATGCCGATACTAACCCAGTTCCATAGAATGGGGGGGGGGAGGAGGGAGGATAATCTTGGAAAGGACAGAGTGTTTTACAGAGGGTCCAAAGCTGTGTGCAAACTGGGAGGAATGAACAAGTTGGTACTATGATGATTACTTGAGATACGTATGGCATATAAGCCGTGTTCAGGTGTTCATAATAACAGGTTGCAATTAACATGTTGGAGAGAGAAAGCATTATTGTTGTGTGCCTTTAAGTGGTTTCTGACTTATGGTGACCCTAAGGTGAAGCTATCACAGGGTTTTCTGGGGCCGAGAATGTGTGAGTTGCCCAATGTTATCCACTGGGTTTCCATGGCCGAGTGAGGACTCTAACCCTGGTCTCCAGAGTTGTAGTCCAATACTCAAATTACTACACCATACCCTTCTGTCTTCATTCTCCATGGGAGAAGAGCATTCCTAAGAGGCTGGAAGCTGCACCAAAGCTACGCTTCAATCCTAAGGACTGGAGCGTAGCTTTGGGCCTCTTAAGATTCATGTCATTTAAACAGCGTACCTCTAAAGTGGCCTGAAGCAGCTTTATTTTGGCCTGTCTGTTCAGGCCCTAAATAGCATTTCAAAAGCTCCTTAATGTGGGTTGTCTTTCTGTTAACAAGATTCTGGAGAGGAAGTCAGACAGTGCCATAATCTTTTGGTAAGCTTTAGTGAAAAGCACTGTTGTTGACTGGGTGATTCCTGGACAGAAAACAATCTAATTATTGTATTTCATAGAAATATACTGAAATACTCAGAGTGCCTAAGCCTGAAATTGCTGAAATCAGAGAAAGACAAAGATTGCTTTCACCTTTGATGTCGCATGCCTTCAAATCATTTCTGACTTATGGCAACTCTAAGACAAACCTATCATGGGTTTTTCATAGCAAGATTTGTTCATAGAATCATAGAATCATAGAGTTGGAAGAGACCACTAGGGCCATCCAGTCCAACCCCCTGCCATGCAGGAAATCCAAATCAAAGCATCCCTGACAGATGGCCATCCAGCCTCTGTTTAAAGACCTCCAAGGAAGGAGACTCTATCACCCTCCGAGGGAGTGCATTCCACTGTCGAACAGCCCTTACTGTCAGGAAGTTCCTCCTAATGTTCAGGTGGAATCTCTTTTCCTGTAGCTTGCATCCATTGTTCCGGGTCCTGTTCTCTGGAGCAGCAGAAAACAAGCTTGCTCCCTCCTCAATATGACATCCTTTCAAATATTTAAACAGGGCTATCATATCACCTCTTAACCTTCTTTTCTCCAGGCTAAACATCCCCAGCTCCCTAAGTCGTTCCTCATAGGGCATGGTTTCCAGACCCTTCACCATTTTTGTTGCCCTCCTTTGGACACGCTCCAGTTTCTCAATGTCCTTTCTGAATTGTGGTGCCCAGAACTGGACACAATATTCTAGGTGGGGCCTGACCAGAGCAGAATACAGTGGCACTATTACTTCTCTTGATGCAGCCTAAAATAGCATTGGCCTTTTTAGCTGCCGCATCACACTGTTCACTCATGTTCAACTTGTGGTCCACTTGGACTCCTAGATCCCTTTCACACATAGTTTCATTCAGAAGGGGTTTGCCATGGCATTCCCCTGAGGCATTCCCCAAAGTCATCCAGTGGTTTTCCATGGCCAAGCAGGGATCTGAACTCTGATCTTCAGTGCTCTAGATCAACATTCAAACTACTGTGCCACCCTAACCCTACTTACGTATAATACAAGGTTAATACTTACGTATTAACCTTGGTTAATACGTAATATGATTAGATTTTTTCCCCGTCCAAGGAACTGTGTGTGGAGGGCAGTGCCTCAAAGGTGAGCAACGCTGTCTAGATGGCCACAATCCCCAAGTTCAAAGCATTGACTTTCACTATTTGAGAACTATCTTGCCAGAAGGGTCAGAACTATTATATCCATACTGTGTGAGAGAGGAGGGAATAAAGCAATAACCTGAATCTGAGAGAGAGTGGTTTGCCTAATTGAGACCTATAAAGTTTTTGGATTTCCTAGATCACACTTTTAGCCACTGTGTTACACTAGATTTATGTCACCTGCATGGAGAACAGAAGAGACATTTCTTCAATTTTACGTCAATACTGAACATGTTTCTACTTCCATTTGACTTTTCACATACTTGCACTGGGAAAAGAAGTTCTCCGCAATACATAAGGATTTATTAATGGAAAATCTCAGTTCAGGTTAGCTTTTGTAAATGCTAGCAACATGTCCCATGGAGTAGTGTTGTCCATAAATTCTCATTCTTCTTCTTCTTTTCTTGACAACATTTATTTTAACTTTTGGGCATTTATACATTGCCAAAAGGCATTTCAGTGTTAATATAATTTATATAATAATTCACTCTTGAAACGTTCATTTTTAAAGCTTAATATTGCTCTTAGTAGTGCAGGTTTGTTAGTATTATATTTGCTTAACCATTCCTTTCATACCACAGATACCTTAATAAAATGTAACACGTTATATAGAGATCTACACAGTGAGTCAGGAGCCTAATATGGTTTTCTTTAAAGTTCAACAATTTTATAGTACAGGAAATACATTTTATACATTTTTATGGAATCTCTTTTCCTAGGTGGACTACTCCACTGGTGGAGAAAACCAGAATTCACAGTAATATTACTTTAACTGGAAAATATATATAATAAAAGCCTTCTAAATGTTAAGTAGATGAGAAGGCTTTGGTTTGTCCAAACAGAATTTGATATGGAAACTCATTGGAATCCCAAAGTTCACTCCTGAAAGAGTAAATGCACCTTACAGGAATGTGCTTTTGTAGTACAAAAATGAGATGAAGATGGGAGACCAGAAGCCAACAATAATGTGAGGCCACTTTCTGCTTTGGAGGACAAAATGAGACTTGGGAATCCTAGCATATAGCACTATCTCAGTAGTCATCTAGCCAAACATGTCAGTCTCCTTATGTATGCCTGGACAACGTTTGCTTTTAAAATTCCAGAATGGAAACAAAACTTGTCTAATTGCCCAACCATTCTGAGACTTGATTAATTTTCCAGACAGTTATTATCTGATCTCTTAAAACATGGGCTCAGTGTCTCACAGAACTCCATCTTTCCTTTTAGTTTTTAAACTCTTATTAGTCTTCCCCCTCCCACTACTCATTTCTTGGGGTTAGAGATTTTCACTTAATACTTTTGATAAACTTTTTTTGTCATGGATCTGAGTGAAAGGGATCCTTGAGAATGAGCGAAATGAGACCATCCGGCAGTACATCTATTTGTTTAAACACATCTCTGACCCAGCCAAAGAAGGGGATTAAAATGTTCCAACACAGAGCAAAAGCATGTACATCCTCTCCCTGTCCATGGATTAGCAAACCATTTTCTAGTCCTCCAATTTATCCTCAGATGAGCTTTGATCCTCCAAGTAAGTTTATGAGCTAGAAGAATGGTGCTGGGATGGGAGGCCTGAGGAAATCACAAGACTTCCCTTCGTCCAAACTGCTACTGTCCCGGCCAAGCAGGGAGAGAAGAACCAGCAGTATATCCTTCTCCACTCGCATCTCCAGTTTCTTATATGTTGTGTCTTATTTAGATTGTAAGCCTGAGAGCAAGGAACTGTCAAATTAACAATCTGTAAACCATTCTGAGAATTTTTGTGGTTGAAGAGTGGAGTATAAATACTCTAAATAAACAACCAGCCAACCAGGCAACCAACCAACCAACCAACCAACCAACCAACCAACCAACCAACCAACCAAGAGCCCAGCTCCTTCATCTGCAAGTCTGCTTTGCACTAAAAACTGGACTTTCTATGTGTTTTAGATGTGATTAAGCTTCTCTCAGTTTAAGTAAATGGCCCACCATTTTCCCATATGTTGCTAAAAACAGATTACTTCTGCATTAAAATATGGTGAGCAAAGTGTCTTTCACTTCCCCCTACAGTAGAAGGACCTATGCACTCAAACATTAGGTTCTCTTACCATTTTGATCTCATTTGATTAAGCAAGAATGAATTAATAATCAATGCATTCAGCACAGACAATGTTCTTTGGCAATCCCTGCTGCATCCAGGACACTAGTGTGTGGAGTGTGTTAAACTGCAGGACCTGCAATCTGCTTGTGCAAAGGTTGTGCACTGTATCACTAGGTAAAAGACAATGAATATAATACAATATAAAACTGCAAGAGAGTATTTTTTTATACTTACCAAAGTTTCTCAGTCATTATACTCAACTGCTCACACCCCATTTTCCTCCTGCTTTCTGGTGCTCTACAGAAGCAACAGATATATACCTGATACTATATCTACTTTAGATGTACCTGGCTGATTGGTAATCTTTGTAGGGTTGGATGGGAAGAAGTGCAAGGTTGGATAGGATACTGATTAAAAACCAAATTATTGGTCTTTTAATGAAATTCTGGATACTTTTGTCTCTTGAGATTCTGCTTGTTGTGTAATTGTGTTATGCTTTCCCTTGGGAGAAGGCTTGAGTTCAGTAGATCGCCCACAAATGTACAGTAGAGGCTATAGATCAGAGGACTAAGACTTCCCTTCTTTCACTGAGAACAGTTAAAGGAATCCTCAAGAGTATGCTGACTGACAATAAAAAAAAGAAAGATTCTGGACTGGATAATCATGTGAATGTGCAGATCAATGTAAGGAAAGAAGAACAGATAGTGGAGTTCCCACTGTAGGGGGAAAATGAACAAATATATAAATTCTGCACAAAGGTAACAATGGCTAAAACAGTATTGCCAGCTTATCAATTTGGAATTCTTGCACCAGTTTGAAAACAGCATCCCCTTCCTATAGCAACATCAGAACTTAATCTGGAACTCACATGCACCCAACCCTAAAATTTATCATCTCAGAGAGCACTGTTTCTAGGGAAACCTGTTGTTCTGCCCAGCAAAGCTAATGTAAAGAAAGGACAGGTTATTTCACCCTTTTTTCATTCTACTTGTAGCCTCTTTCTTTTCTGCTTCATATGATTTAGAGAAATACACCAATCCTTTTTTCGGTCCTATAATGCTGACACTTCTACAGGATGGGATGCTATCCCAGGATGGAAACATAAAGCAATTCCTCTTTCCTTTGTTGAAATGAACTACTGCACAGAGGAAAATATCACTCTTCCATGCACTGCTTTGTTTCAGATGTGAGGAAATATTAAATAAATAAATACTGCCACTTTGCTGCCCTTCCTTTAAACCTAGCTGCTACCAAAGCTATTGCTACACCAAGCAAGCTTGCACGTCTGTTTATTTGTTACAAGACTGGAAAAGGTGTCATACCTTATGCTAAGATTTCCAAATTCTCTCACACAGATGAGAATCCTCTCATGTCTGGCAACACTGAGATGGAACATTGTTTATGCAAACATACACACACAATATTATGCCTACATGGTGGCATACGCATACATACATATATAAACACATACACACACACATACGCATACAAGCAAGAATGTGTATTTGAATGGAGGATTCTTGGAAATAGACATTCTTAGCAAATATGGATGACAGATCAATTGTAATTTATTTTCTTTTAACACTGTATCATCATAAAGAAAACTGGTATAAATGAAAAAATCTATTTCAAATATCTACATCTAAAATTTTAGGCAGTGAAAAAGCACTTTGTTGACAAGGAGTGTGGAATGATGAATGTTAATTGTCAGAAACTGCTGAATGCCTTTTTTTTAGTTGCCACAAACAAATTCACATATCAGAACGAACAATACTGCTAAATATTCTGTTTTTTGTTTTCTTTTGTTAAAACGCACTGGGGAAAAGAACAGAAAAGAAAAAGAAAAGAGAAACATCCCCTCCCCCACCCCTGGAAATTCATACATATTTCAAAGTTTTGAAATTGAAGCAATATTTAGAACCATAGATGAAGAAACACTGTGGCATTGGTGTAATATACACAATGCACTTCTCTCTCTCTCTCTCTCTTTTAAATCTGTAATGTACATCAAATACTTTACAACAATGCATTAACAAAAGGCAAGAAACATCTTGCTGTACAGAGGAAACCCCAAATGCAACTTGAAGCCTAGATTCACAATGGATGAGGAGAGGAAACAAAGTGTGAGAAGCTGTTCCCCCTAAGGTTTGTAAACTGTTCATTTTCTTGTGCTTAACTCTGGACCCACTTCAGCTGTTGTACTTTCCCCTATTCCCTTCAGCCACATTCAATGTACAGCACTATTTGTTTTAAACTCTACATACAAGGTCAACTGCAAAGTTGCCTCCCTACACAATATATTTCTATATCTATATATAGAGAGACAGGATTATATAGATACAGAAATAGATATACATTGCCTCCTTCCTAATGACACTCCCGTGCTTAACTTCCAATTCTTTTAGCCATCTAAAAGGTATCTTAATGTTTTTTCCACACTGATTATCAGGGCCTTCCTATGGAACAGGCTTTAACAAACTAAATTTGCAGGAAAAGAATGTCTCGTGGTATGCATGCACATGCACAGTTCCTGGAGCTTCCCTCCCCCTCTTGCCCAAATCTCAAACCCAGGAATCTGGAGATGCTGGATAGTGGCTTGTTTCATAATTGAGTTCACTGTAGGGCCGGGCGGCTGAATAGAAGTCGACGTAGTTGCCAGTAGACTTGAGTCCCAGATGCATATTATACTCGCTTGCAGGTGGGCGGTGATGCACTTGATCCTCAAAGAAGGACTCATCATAGTTTCTTGTTGCATTCTGAAATGGCTGATATGGTTCATAATCTTTTCTGGTGGGCTCCTGTGGAACTGGCTGTGTTGAGACCTATCAACAGAACAATAAACTTCAGCTTTTTAGGTTAGATGTTAATGACTGGAGACAAAGTGCCAGTTAAGGGGCAGAGACCCTCCCTTCTGCTTCAGCGCCACTGATGAGGACTAGCAAGAGAAATGCTTGCAGCATTTTGGCATCTACAGAAAACATCTCTTAGACCTCTTGAATTAATTCCATGGTTTTTTGCTTGAACTTTCTAAAATGATTGCTTTCACATTTGCATTCATTACTGCTACCTAATAGATGTTCTGCCAAAAGAGATGAGTAAAGGGCACAGATTCTCTTTGAATAATAGATGGATTTTAGCCAGAGTCTAAAGTCCCAACTTTGAAGTAAAAGGTTGTGGAAATGCTCCAGTTGGGAACTCTAAACACACACTCTGGCTTCTTAATCTAGACCTGGGCCAGATTCAGACATTTTAACAATGTGTGGCCATTTTCCAGAATGCTATGTTTAGGAGACCCTAGAGCAGCAATTCCTAAACTTTGGTCCTCTAGGTGTTTTGGACTTCAACCCCCAGAAGCCCTAGTCAGCTTGGCCAGCAGTCAGGAATTTTGGTAGCAAAGTCCAAAACACCTGGAGGGCCAAAGTTTAGGAACCATTGTCCTAGAGCATTACTAAAATATGAGTATTATTTTAACAATTTATTTTAAGAATGGATGAAGTTACATTGTTTTATGTGTGTAGAGGGACCTCTTTATATGAAAGCCTAAGATATAGTTTCTTTTGTGCAAAAATCTGACAAAAACTTGTTTTTAATAGGTTTTAAGCCACCTTGAGTCCTATTATTTGGAAAAAGGCAGAATATACATGAATAAAATCATCATCATTATCATCATCATCATCTAAGGACTGGAGCGCAGCTTTGGTGCAGCTTCTGGCCTCTTAAGATGTGTGTATCATTTAAAGAGCATACCTCCAAACTGACCCAAAGCAGCTTTATTTTGGCCTGTCTGTATGGGCCCAATGTTCCTCAATAGGTGATGAACACTGGTTATTGTGGTATTTAAATCAGTGAAAAGAGGAGGGAAAGTATGCTTTTCTAGATGGTATTAGATCCCAACAATTATCGTCCAGTTAGTCTGACATCTATACCAGGAAAGATTTTAGAGCAGATCATTAAACAGAGAGTCTGTGAACATCTAGAAAGCAATGCCATAATCACAAAAAGTCAACACGGGTTTCAGAGAAACAAATCATGCCAGACAAATCTGAACTCTTTCTTTGATAAAATTACCAGCTTGGTAGATGAAGGGAATGCTGTGGATATAGTATATCTTGATTTCAGTAAGGCCTTTGACAAAGTTCCCCATGATATTCCTGCAAACAAGCTTGCAGAATGTGGGCTGGACAAGGCAACTGTTAAATGGATCTGTAATTGGTTGACCGGCCGAACCCAAAGGGTGCTCAACAATGGCTCCTTTTCTTCCTGGAGAAAAGTGACCAGTGGGGTCCCACAGGGCTCTGTCCTGGGCCCAGTGCTATTCAACATCTTTATCAATGACTTGGAGGACAAAATTGGGGGCATACTTATCAAATTTGCAGATGACACCAAATTAGGAGGAGTAGCTAATACCCCAGAGGACAGGATCGAGATTCAAAATGACCTGAACAGACTAGAAAACTGGGCCAAAGCTAACAAAATGAAATTCAACATGGAGAAATGTAAGGTACTGCACTTAGGGTGGAAAAATGAAATGCACAGATATAGGATGGGGGACACCTGGCTGAATGAAGCTACATGTGAAAGGGATCTAGGAGTCCAGGTAGACCATAAGTTGAACATGAGTCAACAGTGCGATGCGGCAGCTAACAAGGCCAATGCGATTTTAGGCTGCATCAATAGAAGTATAGTATCTAGATCAAGGGAAGTAATAGTGCCACTCTATTCTGCTTTGGTCAGGCCCCACCTGGAATACTGTGTCCAGTTCTGGGCATCACAATTCAAAAAGGACATTGAGAAACTGGAGCGTGTCCAAAGGAGGGTGACTAAAATGGTGAAAGGTCTGGAAACCATGAAGCCCTATGAGGAACGCCTTAGGGAGCTGGGGATGTTTAGTCTGGAGAAGAGAAGGTTAAGAGGTGATATGATAGCCCTGTTTAAATATTTGAAGGGATATCATATTGAGGAGTGAGCAAACTTGTTTTCTGCCGCTCCAGAGACTAGGACCCGGAGCAATGGATGCAAGCTACAGGAAACAGATTCCACCTCAACATTAGGAAGAACTTTCTGACAGTAAGGGGTGTTCGACAGTGGAACACATTCCCTCAGAGTGTGGGGGTCTCCTTCCTTAGAGGTCTTCAAACAGAGGCTAGATGGCCATATGTTGGGGATGCTTTGATTGTGATTTCCTGCATGGCAGGGGGTTGGACTGGATGGCCCTTGCGGTCTCTTCCAACTCTACGATTCTATGATTCTATTATTCTACTTGTTCAAGCCCAGATAGACACTCCCAAGCGCTTTTCTTCCCACCTTCCATAAGGAAGGTATCCAGAGGAAAGAACTTAATGGTGGTGGTGGGGGGTATACCACATTCTTTCATGAAAGAAATAAAATCTGTAGGAGCATCTAACCCACCACATCTCTTCAAAAGCAACAGTGAAATAAACTCTTGAACAATGAGGAAACATAGGCTGAACTGGCACTGCAAAAATAATGCATTTTAATACCACTTTTACGGCTATGGCTCCATGCTATGGAATCCTGAGATCTGTAGTTTGTTGTGGCTCTAGAACCCTCTGACAAGGAAGGCTAAACATCTCACAAAACCCCAAATCCCAGAACTCGATAGCACTGAGTTAGAGCGGTTAAAGGCCCCATACAGACTGGCCAAAATAAGGCTGCTTTGGGTCACTTTGGAGGTATGCTGTTTAAATGATGCATGCACACTAGGAGTCTGGGAGCTGCGCCAAAGCTGTGCCCCAGTACTTAGGAATGGATCATGGCTTTGGTGTGGCTTTCGGACTCTGAGGACGCATGCATCATTTAAACAGCATACCTCCAAAATGACCCAAAGCAGCTTTATTTTGGCCTGTCTGTATGGGGCTAAAGAAATGTCAAACTGCTTTAGTGCAGATTCAGTCAGAGTCAGGGAAAATTTTAAACATTGAGATCTGATAACCTGAGATTTCAGCCTGGCTAGAACTTCTCACATAAGGACAATAACTCATTTTTATTAGAAAAGCTTACCATGGTAGGCTGGTAAACATCCAAAACAAACATGATATCACAAACATTTTTGGGATTTACATACATAGCCCAAGAGCACAATCCCTCCAACAAATGGCTGGAAAAAAATCACACCAATTTCCATATTTTACTAGCAAATACTGGTATTTTTCAGAATAGTTTTGGGAAAGTTTAGAATTGAAATGTAAAAAGCTCCGGGACTCCATCAGAAGTCTGCAATGGCTCCCCCTCCCCAAAGCCTTGTGTGCCCCAAGAGGCCAACTGGCTGGTGCTTCCTCCCTTGGTACAAATAATAATTTGACAGTTTTGTTTCTTCATCATTTTCAAAAGCAACAAGTTACTTTAGCCACATACCTGGTTGTGTTTAATATCTTCAGCAGGTGCACCGTAAGAATTTCTGTACAAAGTAGAGATTCCAGTGTTCTGAGCTAAAGGCAGGAGAAAAAGGAATTGTGTTATTCTTGGTAAACCAGGGGAGGTGAAAATTCAGTGTTAAACCAACAAAAATCTTGAAGTGACGGTAACACAGTCATATGTGAAACACTGCATATAGTTCTCCTTTGAAGAAAGGCAGAATATTACAGCTTAGCTGTTGGGTAAAAGACCATTAAGTAGGGACCTGAAAAACATTTCCAAAATTGTGTTGCACCTAATAATTTCCCCTTTGCCTTTCGAATATAAGACCATGAAAGTAATCCAGTGAAGCTGACTGGCAGAAAGTACAGGATAGTCTTGTTCATGCAACAAATAATGAACATCGAAATCATCAATTTGTTACCACGAATGCAACAATGTCAGTGGTAAAGAAAAAGCATGAGAGTTGGGAATATTAGTATTAAAAATGACCATACAAATTCACACACACACACACACCCCATTTTTGGTCAGCCAGATTTTGGTTTTCAAATAGTACATGAATCATTCATAAAAGCAAGGCTTTGTTTCTTTCCCTGACTGTGAAGGTCCACACTTTGAGAATCCAAAAAAGGATTACGGAGATAGGCATGTTTAAAGAAGAATAGGAAGTCAAACAGCCTAGTTGACAATGCTACAAAATGGTCCACTACCACTTCCCACTTCATAACCTTCAGGATTTTCTTGGAACTGTAGCTTCAAAAAAAGCTATTAAATCCGTTTTGTGTCAACTGATAGTAGGTGTCCCAAACCAACCACTAGTCAAGAGTACAAATGAGAAGATCACAGAGGAAGAAGCGCCTATCATGTGTCAGGATTGCTTTCATATTGCACAGTGTAAATAAACAAGTGTTCACATTGCTGGAGTCAAAATCACCTTATGGGAGCAGAAATCTTTCCCTTCCTACTGTGTACAACTGTTACAATGTTCAGGATGATCCACTACCATAAACCATAGAAGACACTTGATTCAATAATTCTCCCAAGAATCTTTATTTACATGTTTTTCAGATGTTACATACCAGCTCTGGTGGACCAGGACTTAGAAAAAGTCTAACCAATTAGGGTAATAGCTGTACATTGAACTGACGATGACAGACCTCTTTTAAGTGACAACGGGTAACATACATAAGGTATCAGATGGTTATGGCTTTATTGGATGAATACTTTTTTTGGCACATAATAATTGTACAGTTTTAAGGCTATTTGGTTCCATGCTATTACTTGTTCAGCTAGTATTTCTCTTGTGGACAAATCAATTTCTCTAGTGTATAAACTACATTTGCTAGAGGGAAAAATGAATGGTTTTCCTTCTTGTTAGGATGTCAGTAACTGTGTCAAAAGTTGCTGAGTATTACTTCTTATGACAATTACTGAGATGTAGCTGGTGACAAATGAAAACTCTTTCCCCACAACATTTTGTTCACATGGCAAGAAATGTTATTTTACAGAGCTTTAGGAAATATGTTTTAGACATCATGTACTCTGTCACTATAACAGTAAAACATGAAAGTATTAATGTAGGCTTCAATAACAGTTTTGAAAGAGTCCAAAAAACCAAAACAAAAAAACCTGACTCCATCCACATAGTTTCCCATTTTGTTGTTGACTACCTTAAGTGTCAGATTATGGATGTTGTCCACTTTACTAGCCAAGAAAAAAAAAATTGAACCAAAAATAGTTAACATAGGTGTTGATATCAAGGTTAAGTTCACCCCCTATTTCATTTTGTGAGGTAAGATCTGGCTCCTCTGGAGACACAGCAAGGCTATCACAGCTTTCCCATTGGGAAAAGAATTGCCCTTTATATTTTTTATTTATTTTGAAATGCAGTCATATCACATGTTGGTGTGAAAAGTTATCCGAGACAATGGACCCCAAATATACTGGATTCTTTCCTGGAAAACATAAGTTCTGGTCACACATTGATCTGTTTTATCACCCTGAATATGTTTAGACAGCACATTATTTGTATCACTGAACAGGCTGCAGTGTTTTAAATGCAGCCTTTTGAAAAACCAGATCAAAGTAAATGATCTTTGACCGTAGCCTTTTAAACTTAAAGAGAACCCTACTGTTGTCCCAATATAGTTTTGGGCATATTTGGATGAGTGTTTGTGCATATGTGCTGCTTTCCCATTGCTTCCTCCAACGGTTTGAGAATTAATTTTAAATAAATCTTTCTATTTATCTCTAAAAATAAGTTGGGGAGGAATGAACGTTAGATGGCTTCCAAAAAAATTGTCTTTGACTGGCCCTCCCTGAAAAATAAAATTCACCTTCATGCAACCTTTTGCTATGAATACTACCCAGGCTCTCATTTCTGGGAAAGCTTGAGGAAGAAGTACTGTATTTAACTCTTCAGTTCCAGACTCCTGAATACTTGCAAGAGTCATGAGTTGACCTGTGTGTGGCTGCTGGGATGATGCCTTTAGGTTTGGTTATAGACCTTCATTTGGAAGAATGGTTGCTTCTTATTACTTCTGTTAGATATTTTCTGGGGCCTTTGAGACTATCAATTATAAATTATTTATGGTAAGACCCTGGAACTCAGCAACTATTTGCTGAAGTGGTCTTGCTCCTTTGTGGCAGGCAAGTCAAAGAGAATTATAGCTGCAGCTTGCTAGCTTACTGAGCGAGACCTTCCTTGGATAGTCATGCAAAATTCACTCTTGTTCTTCCGTCTTGCCCACCCTGTATGAGAGACCACCTTATGAGTATGCTCGGAAATCTAGAGTAAGATATCATCACTTGATGTTACTGATAAGCTTTTTATCACACATAATTGCTAATACAGTGGTACCCCGGGTTACGAATTTAATTCGTTCCGCCGCCGCCTTCGTAACCCGAAAATCTTCGCAAGCCGAAAAACCCATAGGCGCTAATAGCGAAAGCCGCGATTTCGTGCAAAAAAGCGCCGAAAAGCACCAAAATTTTTTTCGTAACCCGAAATAACCTTCGTAACCAGGAACAGTTTTTTTCAATGGATTTTTTTCGTAACCCGGAAATTTCGTAAGGCGGCGCATTCGTATCCCGGGGTACCACTGTATCTGGATTCTTCCTTTGTGTCTTTTGTAGTGAGAGAACTTCATAATAGAGTTGTGATCTGAAATGGAAATTAAAGGTTAAAAAGGCATGGTGACCTGGGGAACCTGTGCATCTAGATACATAACTTGGTATTGGCACCAAGTCTTACTTTTGGAAGGATTTGGAATGGCAAACTGAAGTGTTTTTGCTATGCTTCTTTAGTTCAGGTCACTTTAAATTTCAGGCCTGGCTCCTTATCGTTGTTCCTGCTGCCACCATATTTTGCTTCCCTTTCCTTTTAAAATGTATTCAGAGCCAGGATAACTTACCCTTGATGTGATTATAGAGAAGCTGCATTTGTTTTTGTTTGATATTAGGGAAACAACATGTTCTCATAAACCTGGCCTTGTAACTCATATATCTATGCAGCTTGTACACAAATTAGCCTGAAGGAAGTGCTGAGTATAAATTATTTCTTGAAGGCTTAAAAAAAAAAGTCACACAAAATTGGGATTTCATTTTATGCTTTATTGAACCATTTTTAATGTTTGGTTGATGCAGATTCCTTTTCATGCATCTTGAAGCTCTTTTTTCAAGGTGTTGTAAACATTTCACACACAAACAGAATATCTTTCCTTTCATTCTTCTTCTCCTCTTCAGATGAGGCTTGATTTGATGCAGTAACAACTTGTCTTAAGCTCTGCATAGGTATCCTGAAAAAGCAAATAAGACTTGTGATCTCCATTCTCAACCAGACAACAACTACTGTAGATTACATTATTTTTGGTATGTATGTCTAAGCTCACTGTTCACAGAGAGATGAACATCTGGAAGGGCAAACATGAGGTTAGTACATGCGCATCAGTGCATGTGCCCAGCTTAAAAGCAGCATGTGTGAAGGCAGAGAGAATGCATCAGGGAACATAAGAAAAACTGAGGTGGAAGGGGAAGTTCAAATATGAACAAAGCAGTACTGGTGTAAACAAAAAGTCACGTGAATTGAGAAGAGCTACTAGTTAAGAATGAAGCATTTTCTCTAAAAAAGAAAACACAATGCTCTGGCTTAAAAGATAGGGAAAATTGCCTTGACCCTACAGTGCAGCTGTATGTGCAGCAGTTCTAATCAGAAATTAGCTTTTAGAAGGTAAAGATGTCCTATGGCTGTGCTAAGCATCAGCCAAGTTGTTCTCCACAGCCCAAGCATGACTTTTGGAATGATAAACTCCTCAAAATGTGAAGTGCAAAAGTGACAATTTGCCTTATTATAAATATACTAATCAGGGAGTGAGAATTGGTTGTGTAAGATGTGAAGTGTCTCTTTCTTTTCTCCATTTAAATCCAACAGAAAAGTACAATACCTTGTCAGAATGTAAAAGTTATCTTTTCTTGTTGTTCTTCGCATATTCTTTCAGCTCTTTTGCAAATCAAACTGTAATATGGAATGTTCAGAGCATATGCTTCAGAGTGTCTTTATGATCTCATTTATTGTTCCTCTTCATTTTTTGCTTCATATACGAAATCTTGTCAACATCTGAAGTGTCCGGCAATCCGTTGCAAATTGTGTTAGATCTTAAACATAACAACGTTGCTATTGACAAAGAAGCTTCACATGGCAGCATTTGAGAGATTCAGCTTATAGTACCATAGACAAGAGTGGAAAGGAACACAGCCATCACATCTTATAATGTAAGAGTTCTGTTGTGGTTTTAAACAGAACAAAAGCATAAAGACATTTGTTAATATTTGTTGGTTGTTTTTCCAAGGTGTTAATCTCAACAGCCCATCCTTCTGTGCCCTCACTGTTCTTTGATTTGACTAATGGCCCACCAGCAAACTTCTCCTACAGTTTCCCTTTCTAGAATACTTATCACTGTACACTTTTCAAGTATTTGTTGCTATTAGGCACCACCCACACTATCCACCCACATGTGGTAGAAAGCTGCTCATTCTTTTCTTATTCAGGTTAACTACTGGCATTTTCACAGTGCTCATCTCTCTAATTTTGATTTGATTTTGCTCTCCCACCTCAACTTTCAGCTGGTTGCTTAACAAACAAAACTGGAAACAATGGGGGAATGTGACAGACATCAACAGCAATTTTAATCAAATGAATAATGAAGAGCTTCAGGTTAAAATTGGATCTGTAAACAGTCAGAAAACACTGTGCAGTATGTTTCTAGCTCTCTACTTCTTCCTTTTTAGACTTAGTTCAGTGTACAACATTTTATAAAGATAAAATGGAGGCTAAAGTAAGGAGTGAACTGTGAACCACCACACTGCTTTTGATGAGAGGGAGACTAGCACTTAAGAAAAGCAATTTTGTATAGTTTTGCAACTAACAATCAAGATTTTCAACATGGCAGTACAATTCCTGCTGAGCTCAGTTGGACAGATGTAGGGTAATGGTACTAAGCAGATATGAGTGCAACTTTGTCAGTGCTGTTTGTAGTCACAAATGCAAGGCTTTAAATTATTTGGAAATTCTGGCCTCACAAGGGTGGTCATTTAAAAGTTCTTAAATAATGTAAAATTGGATGGAGAAGCTGAGCCCACAATCTTTCCCCCTTTAAATCCAAACACTTGGGAGGGAAAGGTGTCTTCAATCTTGTACTGTATCACCTTTTCAAATCCCGGTATAATGTGGAAATGGAGGAACATGTGGCATTCCATCAGAGAGTCCATCTGGATAGCCCACAAGCTACATCTTACATCTGGATCTCCCTTCCTACCATTTGAGCCCAACCCAGCCCTACCTGGTCCCTTGCTTAAAAAGAGAGGTACACAAATGTTTTGGTCTTCAATAATCTGTAGCTGTAAAATTAAGTTGATTCCAAAAGATTTGGTAGGAAAGAAAGGCTCGTAATTAAGCCCAAAAGAGAAAGTAGAAAAATGTTACTCCCTAAGGATAAGGGAGCAGTTATAGCAGGAACAGATAGAAACAAGGTTTGGGTAGTCACACAGTAATGAATACACAGGGGACCAATTGTTTGAATTTCTGCAAAGCCACAGCAATACCTAGAGATCATCACACATGCCCATCAAAGGTTGTACTATAAAGCCAAAAACAGCTACCACACGTTCCATTTACATTCTGTTTGGAGAAAAAGATGTTATATAATGGGATAAAATTTCTTCTCTAACCCATGAAGGAAACTTAATGTTTGGAAGCAATATATAAAACCGATATAAATCTTTATTATTTGATTAAATAATGTCGCAGGGGCTGAAAAGACACATTTTTATCTATCAGAGTAATGCTTTGTATCGTGCAGATCAGCACAGACCTAGTCATATACAAAATATCCAGCCTAAATTTATGGCCACTTGCAGAGTCACAAATGTAAGGAATTTTTCTGCATCAATATTAGATGGTACTTTAATGGCATCATAAAAAGCAATACAAATGGAGAGAGACTGAATGGAAGACTTCAAGATGTTAAGTTTAAAGCATGTAATCATGCTAAACAAATATATCTGACTAACAGATATAACAATTTCCACTAGACAATATTTGTTTCAGCTGTTTTTTAAACATATGATATGCAATAGGAGCCTCACCTGTCATTGTGTCTTTCCTAGATGTGTGTTCTCCTTTACTTCCATGGTAAGTAGCATTTGTTCCAGTGGACTCGTAGTCTGTTTTTCTTTCCTTTAAACTGATCATTTCTCGAGGCGAGGCTGGGGCACTTGCTGGCAAACAAAAACAAATATAGATATTCACATTCAACACAAATATAAATATTCAAATACAGATGGTACAGATGTGGGCAGAGTTCAGGCTTACAGGATCTACTCCACTCCTCTACAAGAACCTAATGATCTGCCATCCAGAACTGAGTGCAATAGACACATACTTAGAATTAAACAATTTAAGTGCCAGAATTAAAATGAATTAATCATCCTTCCAACCAAATCCACTCCTGACTACTGCCACTACCATGTTTCCCCCCCATTTTTTTCTTCATTTCAACAGTATAATTTTTGGGTGTGTGGGCCGTTGGATTTGTTGCCATTGTTAACCAACTGGGTGGCAGAGCTCCTTGCTGATCTTCTGCAAATTAATGAGAAAACTACCAGGGCATCTCAATTTACTTTCTGCCCACCTCTGTTATTAGCATATACATACAGAATCATGCACTGATGGAAATATATGTATTTGTGTATGCAAAGAGGCGAATACCAAAGAAAGTTGAATAGCGGGCAATTATATCATCTACATATGCAAGAACTCCCCCTCCTTTCTTCCTCTTTCCTTCCTTCTCTTTATGAGCAAGAATTGTAATTTATTTTCACAGTATTAAAACTGCTCCAACCTATAAGCAGCAGCCAGACTTCATCTGAAGACTGTGGCATTTCATCAAAGATGTAGTTAAGTTTTACTAATGGTATTCAGGGACCTTGAAATTCACACATTAAATTGCTCCAATTATTCCTTAGCATTTTGCCATGTTACCCCCTGGCATCAGAGCAATCTAAGAGAACTTTGTCACCTCTGTGCTACCAAAGCCCTACCTGGCTTTGCATAAAGTCAGCTGTAGACACCAAGAATAATAAAGGGCTCTGAAGGCGCTGGCATACATGAGCTCCATATGTTTTCCCACCTGGAGATATTGCACATATCTCTTATCTCTGACTCAAGAAATGGAGTTGGATGACTCACAGTCCAAGGCCTATTACTATATTTTTCTTAAAAGCCCACATTTGCAAACACAAGGGACAACATTCAGGATTGAAAACCAGGATTGAATTAATGCAGCCATGTGCTTGTATATACAATACTGCCTTTCAGTTAAGATTCTTAGCAGCATGTATTTTTAAACTCTAAAAAGTAAAATTAGTTTTAATTTTTAGAAGTATCATTCTGTTCTATTTTACAGCAGTTAATTCTTAACTAAATGCATGACAAATATTAGAGGAAGGGATCTTTGAATTCTTAGGTGTCTGTCATGGAACTGTGGCTTTATGTTCTCTTTCTCCCTCCTGCAACTCATGTATTCAAATGCCTTCAGTGACTTATAGCAAAGACAGTCAACTATTTAGTTCCGAGGAGTAATTTTTCTTGTCAAAACTACTCCTTGAGGACCAAACAGGTAACTAGTTTTCACCTACAGCCAACCAAATCTGTTCAGACAGACAGGATCTGTGAAGTGAAAGTGGAAGGATATGCAGAATTAGAAAACATGCAACCAGACAGGTTAAATTCATGACATCTCAGAAATCCAGCCAGTTTTGAGGACTGAAGGCCAGTTGCATGAATTGTCTCTTAAGGTTGGGATGGCAATCTGGCAGATCATGGGCTGAAACAAAATTTATCTGGTCTCTATCAATTGTAAAGATGCTCCAGTAACAATGTTGCTAAAGATTTTACTTGAAAGAAAGCAACGTATCTCATTTGAATTTTATATATACTTCATTATATTGTTATGTTGTGCGTGTTCAGGTCATCTTGAAAGGATCCTTCAGGAAATGTATTGACTACACATGTACAATGTTATAATCTCATACCGTCCAAGCATATGTATTTTGTACTTGTGCTACTGATAGTTAAGTGCCCTCACTCAAGCATTCTTGACTACAACTGCAGTCCTTTGCCAGAGTCCAAAAGAAATGTGTGAAGAGGAGGGAACCTGTGCATATTGCTCTGTGCATATTGCGTCCCTGCCCTTGTGTCTTCAGGTCTTCACATGTTCAAGACTTCTTCTACATGAGGTGTGTCACCAATTTCCTCTACGTAGTCAGATATGTATTTGTTATCAAGTAGATAGCATAAAAAACACCTTCTACCTCAATTTTGCAAGGCATTTCAAATCCTTATTTTCTGTTTTTGGTCTTTTCAATCATTAGTTAAAGTGCCCTTTCTACTAGTATTGATTGATTATACTCCTACTCCACCATAATGGAAAACAACACCAACGCCAACAAGGCTGATCCAGATGGGATACATGTGCCAGAATGTCATGCTTCTTCTAGCTGTAAATATACAATTATTTCCAAATGCAAATAACATTTCAATCATTCTGATGCATTTCGCAGGAACTCCAGGTAGTAATTGCACCTTTTTATTCTGTTAAGATTAAGGTCTGACTGGAGGAGGTGGTGACAAAATCAATAACCACCCAGAAAAAAAATCCAACTATACACACTCTGTCACTTTATGCAGCACTAGGCAATCTGTATCCATCCTTGGAGGATTCAAATAAGACTCTTGGCAGATACTGAGATCCTGTTGTCTTAGCTCCTTGGAGTAGGTGACCAGATATTTTTGACATTGATTGGAATAATAATAATAATAATAATAATAATAATAATAATGATAATAATAATTTGTTTTATTTATATACCGCTATTCTTGACATTGCCTTGGGGATGAACAAATGAACTTTACTTTTCAATTGCATGCCTCTAGTGCCATTTTATTTATTGTCTTCAGAATTTGCTCCCCAGACACTAGTAGTTCTTTCCATATGATGATCTTACTAAAGGTTTCTTCTGGAAGCCTGATGAACATTCATAGTGATGACAGTATGCCAGAGGTTTTTAACAAAAGACTTGGGCCCCATACACACAGGCCAAAATAAAGCTGCTTCGGGTCACTTTGGAGGTATGCTGTTAAAATGATGCATGCATCCTAAGAGTCTGGAAGCCATGCCAAAGCCATGATCCAGTCCTAAGGACTGAAGCGCAACTTTAGTGCAGCTTCTGGACTTTTAGGACACATGCATCATTTAAACAGCATACCTCCAAAGTGACCCGAAGCAGCTTTATTTTGGCCTGTCTGTATGGGACCTTAGTGTCTCATAGGCACTGAAACCTTTGCATAACCTACGAAATAATATTGTTATTGCAAATCCCTAATATGGCCCACAAAATGAAAATATTTAGTATAATTTTTATATACCAGCTTCATCAAATACACTCTGTCATGTTAATGAAATTATTGCTGCCTCTACTGGATGCTCAGCCTGAAAGGAAAATAGAATGACAGGCAGAAATACAAAAATGGCAGGAGAAAAAAGAGAAATATCCACAGTGTCCCTGGAAATGCCAGCAGCGTCCACATGCCACTCACTCATACAAACTGCTAATAAACTGATGAGAATGGAGACGTGCCATCAACACAGCTCTTGTATCATAACGCACACATGCCACAGTACCTGTGTGTTTTCACCCTCTTTTGGCTTTGGAATAGCAGGCCCCCAGACATCCCTAATGGCCTGAATCCCCATATGCTGCTCACGCTACCCAGTTAAGTGCAATGTAGTTCCTACAAGCACAGTTGATTGACTGGGTACAGATACAGGTTATGTGAAAGGAAAGTGAAACTATAGAACACAGTACTTGTATAAAACTCACTCAGCAAGCTGCCTGCACAGAGCACACACAGCCTTCTTGGGACAATGGATCCTTCATCCATGAAAGAAAGACTCCATGGAGAAGGAGGCAAAAGGAGGGGCAAGAGAGGGAATCAAGGCAGTTGTAGATGCACAAGGACAAGGCCTTTGCCAAGTGTCACAACATAGGGCATAACAGTTGCTATGCAGAAATAATGCAGTTTGACACCATTTTAATGACCATGGATCAATGGTATGGAATCCTGGGATTTATAGTTTTCTGAGCTATTCAGCCTTCTCTATCAGAGAGCAAATGACAAACCCCAGGATTCCATAGCACTGAGCCATGGCAGTTAAACCAGTATCAAACTGTGTTATTTCTGCAGTGCTGATGCAGCCCAAGACTTGCCAGAAGAGTGAAATGCTCAAACTCACCTTTTGCAAATCTTGAAAGAAACAACAACAACAACAAACTAAGGTGGTAGGAGTTCCCAAGACTCATTCCCACACTGGACGCTCCACTACTCAATGGCAGCAGCGGACACAACAAATATCACTACTGTTGTATTCTTTTAAGGTATTTTAAACATCTTTATCTTTTAAACTATCTTTTATTTTTTATGCAGTCTGTTTTAATATTGTCATAATTTAATTCTATTTTAATGTAACATTTTTCTATGTTTTTAATTGAATTGTTTTTAATCTTGTAAACCACTTTGAGCTCCAGTTTTGGGAAAAGGGTGGGATATTAGCTTCTGGGCACAGTACAAGGCGTTGATTATTACCTTTAAAGCCTTACATGGCTCGGGCCCAAGTTACTTGCGGGAACGCCTCTCTCTACATAATCTGCCCCACACTCTTAGAACATCTGGGAAGTTTTTATTAAAACATCATAATACCAGGTTAATGACAACCTCCCATAGGGCATTTACTGCCATAGTCCCAAAATTATGGAATAGCCTACCGGAAGAGATCCGTCTCATCACTACCTTAGAGGCCTTTAAGAAGGCACTCAAAACGGATCTCTTCCAGTGGGCTTATCCACCGGACTCCATATAAAAGGTTATGACAATCGCCCCACTCTTGACTATGATTGTTGACTAATTGTTGAATTGCTATTTTAGAGAACTAATAGGAATGTTGAATTCAGTATTAGTGTTTTATTGTTTGTATTTTGTACTATGTATCATTTTGACAATGTAATCCCATCTCGATCCATGGGAGAGGTGGGAAATATAAATAAACTTTATCATCATCATCATCATCATCATCATCATCATCATCATCATCATCATCAAATAAATAAATATAACAACAACATTTCAAACTCTCTTATGATTCATTCAGCAGCCAAAGACTCCAGTAGAACAGCAGCTGCTGGAAGAGTCTTGGTCTGATTTAATAGTTTTGCATTCTGGAGGGCCTTCATTTGAACCCAGGGCACATCCCCACACTAGGAAATCAATAAATGGGCTGGGAGAAAGAGCACGGGTCGAAGGAGTCCCATGTGAACTGGTTTCTGCATTGGCCAAGAAGGCCACTTTAACCCACTTCCCCCATTTGACACCCACTTCTCACACCCCATTTTGCTGGCTAGGATAGTCCTAGATGGCAGACTCTCAACAGGCCTAATGGTCCCTCCATCCCTACCACAACACATCTGGTTCACACTTCATAGCAGCAGCAGCACCTATTCCACTTTGGGAGGCTCCCAAGACTGTCCCTTCACAGTCTAGGGAGCCTGAATAAGCAAAGAGATAACAAATCTTCTGCCCACCCCATCACCCTCATAGCCACAGCCAGACAGACTATCTCATACTATGCTGGATGAAAAGTATTCCTATCTATAAGCAACAAAGAAACCACACACATGGAAACATCAACACCTTTATTGATCAGCATCCAGGATGAAGTGGACCTTGAAAAGAAAAAATATGTTGGGAGTAGCTGATTAGCCAGAAGGGTTCCTGTGCCCTGAACAGTGACTTGATATGTAGCAGGTGCCATGTCTATATCACCAGCTTGGTGACAGGAACATTCTCTCTTGTTCTGCAACTATCTATCCAGGAGCCTACAAAGTTACTTCTTGGAACAAGTACATTATTAACTTCATAGAAAAGCAGGCAACAGCATCCTGGTCACAGTAACTGGCCACGGGGCAGGCATCCCTCCTGGCCTGCATGCAATTGGGGGTGGAACAGATCCTGTACTTGTGAGAAAACAGTCTGCAGAGAACAAGAGAGATAGCGGCCAGCAATAGGTAAAAGATGGAGTGTCTGCAGGCATCAAGGGGGTCTGTAGGTCAGAGGTGGGCACATTATGGCCTGTGGGTTGCATACCATCCCTGGTACCAACTTTTGTGGCCCCTGAAGCCCTCTACAAGTCCCCCAAAGCCCCAACCCTCCAGAGTTTTTTTTTTAATATGGCATAATTGTCAGGCACTTTTTGCTTCAAACCATGCAGAAAGTTTTCCAAATGTGTGAAAACACACAAAAATATCCCAGCCCATCACTCCACAATTTTGCATCACCATTTTGAGAGGGGCTGTTAAGGAAAATGTAGGCATTTGAACTTTTGGGGGGCTATAGCCTGGGGGAGGGGATTGACCTCTGGTCCCCATGCAGTTGCTTACCACTGCTGAGGTATTTTATTAGGGGACAAGGTGGCAAATGGCATGGAGCTACCTTGGTGTTCTGTCAGCACTAATGCAATAGCCTCTCTCCACACATACAGGAAAGGGGAAATTGCAGTGATGGCCAGTGCATGCATTTCTGTCTCACTGAATTCTGTGGACTTATTGACAGCTTGATCTGGTCTCTATATCTAGGCTGTGATTCTGCAAGGCACAAATGCATGTGACTGCTGACAGTAGCTAGAGTAGAGTGCTTGGTCTTTCCAATATATAGTTCAGCTATCTGTGAGGATAAGTTCCTCTTTCATGTGTGGGAGACACTGCTCCTCGCTGCTGTACATCTCTCTCTCTCTCTCTCTCTGTATAAAGCAGCTTATAGAAGGCACAGTAGTAACATATGATGGTGGAGAGACAAGTGTAGCAGTTGCACTTTGTAGTATGTATTTTTCTTCTTTTTCATTTGCTTACCTAAGTGGGAAGCTTTGCCCTTACGTCCTGACTGTTGGAGTGGAGCACATTTTATTGTTTGTGCCTGGAGATCCAAACTAAGGTACTTGTGAAAATTCTAGGCAGAGAAGTGTTTTAGCAATGTGCTCAAAGCTCTAGGAGTGTTCAGAAGACAGGGTCTTTTTTTGTAGTGACTTTCCTTTTTAAAAAAAATACCCAAAGTTCCCTCTTATAAGCCATCCACAATAAGATCAGAGAAACACTGGCATGGTATCATCTAAGTTCCAGTCTACAATCCTATATCCACTTACTTTGGACTATGCCTCACTGAAATAAATGGGACCAGGTTTCAAGTCAATGAATATAGGACCATATATATATATATATATATATATATATATATATATATATGCATGCATGCATTGGTGGTGGTGTACTGCAACTGGATGCTGAATAGGCTATGTACTTTGACTCAGGGATAGAGGCAGTGTGATGGTTCATGTGAAAGCAGCTACTTTTCTAACAGCCAAGTCAAAAGAAGGGAAATGCTTGTTGTAAATTTGCATCACTGACTGAGAAATGGCCATGGATCGATCTGGCATATGAATGGAAGTTCCTCCCACATGTTTATATATTTGTATACTTGCCAGTACAATGTTTCACTGGTGTATATGAGTTGTTCTACTGGTCTAATGGGTCCACCACCAAACATTTAGCTCTTCCATCAGCTCATTAATGGCATCCTTACTTAGTTATATAAATACTGCAAAATATAGAAGGCATCAAGCAGTAGTATTACAGTCAGCCCTTGATATACGTGAACTTGCCATCCACAAATTTAAGCATCTGCAGATGGCAAGCCCATATTGTTTCTAATGGCCCATGTTGTTTCTAATGGCGGTGTGGCCATGTGGCCGCACCACCATTAGGAATGTCAGGACTTCTTATCTGCCTCCTCTGAGGGCTCAAAAGGCCAGATAAGATGCTCCTGATGAGAATGAGGAAGCAGCCACTGGTTGGAGGGAGCAGTCAATCACCCAGTAAAGAGTACTGGCTGATTGACTGCTCCCTCTGACCAGTGGCTGATGAGAATGTGGAAGAGGCGGGGCGGAGGCAGCCCCCGATCTTTGGAATACAAGCAGTGAGTGTTCATTCATTCTAACTTCAGTATACTTCATGTTGTGTACCTCCATCCTGAAAATAAACTTGGGATCCAATTAGCTTTTTGTCTCAGAGCTTAGGAGCATTTTGAGCAGGCATTGCTAGCCATGCACCCAGGATTAAGTGCTTTTTCAAATCAAATGTACAAATCTAATTGTGTGGGCCTCAAATCACTCCTCCAACTTCCGCCATGCCTTGTCTACTACTCTCAGCCATGCTGGAATTTAAATTGTATCACTTTTGGTTAGGGAAAGGGCTACAAGATTTTAATATTTCAATTATTATTACTATAATTAATGCTTCTGAAAAGGAATCAAAGTAATATGTCATTTATTTTCACCATTTAAAGAGAAAAGAAAAGAAAAACACCAGAAATGTCTTTTCCAGAAATTCTTAAGTGGAATTTTAGCATATTGAGATTTTTATTTTAAAGTTTGTCAGGGATTTTAATGAAATTGTCCCTCTAGAGGTATGAGTAATACGTTTCCTTAAAAATACACAAAACATCTCTTTCCCTCTTTGTCTGCCCCAAGAGACTTAAGAAAAATTCTTAAAAGAGGAAATAAAGCATCCTGGAATTGCTGCCCCAAGTGTTCATCCCAATGAGAAAGATTTTGAAATGATATCAGAATAGAGCAGAATATGGTAGATAATCGGACAGAAAGAGAAGGATTCTCAAGGTTATGTCTCTATTAAAGAATGCCAGTAACACTTTTCTTCCCTCTGCTGCATCCACTAACATGGAAGAGCTGCTGTATTGGTTAGGTGGCCTTGGTGATGTCTCTTGTGATAAAGGCGTTTGTGACTGTGAATGAATTCATGTCAAAACTGTCAGCACAGCAGTCTATATGCTTGTCCATGGAAGTGAATTATTATTGAACAAAACATCTTCTGCAGAAACAATGAAAATAAACATGCACTTATGAGCTGCACCCAAGTAATGGCTCAGAAACTGCACTAATCACTTCGACATCTCCGTGTTGTTTTTAATTAGAGCTGGAAGGTAATCATATGTATGCTATCAATGCCATTTGTTTTACCTACAGCTCTTGCTTATATAAAAACAACAATGCTGCAACACAAATGAAGATAAAGAGGTACAAATACACAACTATGATTTAAAGTGTTTACATTTCAACCAATGCTATTGTCACATATATTTTCAAACAAAGGGAGACCCTGTTGTTTTGAACATATTTGTGTCTTTTTTACCTTGGAAAGTTTAACAGACTCCTGTTTTTTCTTCTACTTCTTGAATAGAAGCACATTGGATAGTTCAACACAGACTAAACTCAGGGAGTGTGGGCTCCTCTCCCCTTCTGACTGATCTCTAAACTGGGAGTGAAAGAACAGACCAAAGGAAGTGGCAAAATTGTGAGATCCTGCAACAAGGCTAAGGGCTTGTCTACACAATTAAAATACTCATTCTAGTCCAACAGAATGCCATCCCTCCACATGCAATTTGGAGGAATTTTGGTTTTTTTGCAGGTTGTGTGAAAAGCTCTTCAAACTCTGCAGAAAAAGGAATTGCAGTTTTTTGCCAGAGTATCTGCAAGTCTCCCTGAGGATGTGCATTATCGAGTGTGTTGCCACCCATCCACTTTGCATGGATTTGTGTGGCTGCACACCTGCAGTAGAGGGAGGGCAAAATTTGTACAGGAAAATGAAGCCTACTAAGCACTGATGCATCAATTGGCATAATACACTTAGGTGTAGACTAGCCCCAAGGCAATGTCAAGAAATTTCAGAATCTCAGTGCCTGAAAGTTGGAATCCTGTGCTCTGAATGAGAGAAACTGGAGGATAATGGAGAAAAGAGGATAGATGAAGCCTTATAGAACTGGATGTTGAATTTCTTAGGACCGACGATGGAATGTTTCTTAGTGCTAATGCTTGCTACAGATTAACGTGGTAAATTTCCACCCTCCAGCTCATTGTTCTTCTTATAAAGACAGTAAACAAGTTCACTAACAGCCAAAACTATTGCAAGCAACAAATAGCTCCATTTAATACTCAAAAGATGACTTTCATGGTGTTCATGGCTTCTATGTCCCCCTCCTTCATTAACATCTGCTGACTTCTTTTATAAAATAGTACCCTTAAAAAGAATGCACTTTGATTTATGATTCAATAAAAAAATAAAAAATACTAATGTTGGAATATTATGCTCACTTACCTGGAAATAAACACTGTTGTGCCCAACAAATGTGGAGAAGACATTTATAAAGTATGTTGTAAGCTATTTAAGAAAAATGAGCATGAGAGGTGCATTTGGATCTGTGCTTCTTTCTGTTGACTTTGGAAGACTGATTGGTTACTTACCATTTATTTAGACCTGAAGAATTCCATATACATTTTGCATTTGGATATAATTAATGATTCATTGCTACATGGTCTCTTATAGTTGGGACTTGAGTGGTTCAAATCTCTTTGTCTGCTCCAAGCAGGACAAGACCTTGCAGTATCAATATGGCCTACTACAAACTATATTTCCAGAGCAGGTGGGACTGGTTGGTCTCTGCTCTCTTGTCCTCTTGCTTCTCATGCCTTCCTCCTTGCTTTTATATGGAGCTTTCCAGATATTCCCAATACCTGGCTTCCTTCCTTTCCTTGCAACTAGATGCCTCCTTATCACAAGGAGACTTTCACTGACAGATAAGACACTATTCATGGAGGAGACTTTGCTCAAACACATGACAATAATGTCAGACTCCAGTAATGGATATGTCCACTTCCCCTTCCTTAAAAATTGTCCAGAATGATGGTTTTCTGGCTCTCCAGGTGATCAACATATCTACTGGCCTCAGTAAAGAAAAGATAGGTAGGGCAGAGAGGAAGTTGTTATCCAACCCCCCAATTCACAAGTCATGCAATATGAAACACTGACATTATCATTGGTAATGTAGACAAGTGCAAATTGCTTCATGTATCTTCCCTGCAGGGTAGGTCATGATTATCAACATTTGACAAATATGGAATCAAATACATGGCTAAGTACAGGTTTTAACTTGTGGTGACTGAGGTTCAAATCCAATAATCTATTGGATATTTCCAAACCAAATCTACAAGCAACACCTGCCTATTTTGTAGCTCATTCTGAATGTTTTGCTCTCAGTCTAGAACATCCATAAAAATTAAAGACATACACAATGAAAATATGTTCCTCATGGCTCATGGTGGTTAATAATGCTTCTGACAGCACTGCAGTTCTTTATATGGCACTGGAAGATTCCTTCTCTACATATTCAGCCATTTAAGTCTGGGTCTTACCTGAACGATTGTTGGGAGACATGCGCACTGGAGAGATGGAAGGGGTGCGTGATGAAGAGTACGGCCTTTGCCGGTCCCTCTCTATTGTTGACGATGAAGCTACAAAGTGATACTGTGACCATCCATCCTGCATGGGGACAGTGTATAACAATGAAAAAAAGAAAGGAACAATGGTAAAAATGCTATAGCTCTAAAATACATAGGAACATTCAGTGTTATTAGTAAGTCATCTAATACAATACTATTTGAAAGTGGTGGTCCTGGACAGGTGCTTTTCCCTGAGCCATTGACTGGTAATTTTTCAGAAAGAATGAAAGAATTGTAGCCAATGGAACACAAATATGGTTCTGGTCACTGCCACATTGAAAAAAAAAATCATAATTTCTGTCCCCCCACATCAGATACCCTGAGAAGCACTGATCTAATATAGTATCTCTGCAGACTAGCCTTGCCCTTTCTCAGTTGGATGGTCACCCACTTTTCTTTTTCTTTTTAAAGTACTGCAGGCATTGGTGTGCATTGTGACCTACACATATTCTTTCTCTCCCTCTCTTTCTCTCTCACGTTGGTGAAATATGAATGCTTTAGGATGAGCTGGAAAGCGATTACTAACAGATAATTATTCCTTAAACAATTGTTAAAAGCCACCTGTCTTCTTTAGAGGACCTGGAGCAACAGTGGAAGGTGATTGCTGGGTATGGGCAGTCAAGCTTCTACCAATTCCTTATAGTTGAATTCAGTTCCAGGTTGTGAACATGCCTTTACACATGCATGACACTGCTTATGGCTGTACAGTGGGCAAATAGTGCATTTTGTGTATTGATGTGCACTGTCCAGTGTGCAAGGAAATGCATTTAGTTGCATGTTGTCAGTTCTCCAATAAAGAGGCATAACATAACCAAGGCATAGCTCTCATTCTTTGACCCAAATATTCTTTAACAAATAAACTCCAGTAGGATTATGGGAGGACAACACAGTGAGATTTAAAATGTCCCCAAGGTTTTTGCCTTCCTTGCCCTAAAGGTCAGCAAGTGAACTAGAGAGGAGGATTTACAAACATGCCTTGTTTTGAATCACTTTTTCCTGACAGCTATATTTAAAATAAGGTACTTCAAGTGCTTCTGTGGATGTCTTCTCCTGTACAACTGCCATTGATTTCAATGGCTTTGTAGAGAAGGAATCCAGGAGGGATTTTTCTCTAAAACTAGATGAAATTAAACAGAGAATTCCAAGTACAACAGCTGGTGTTTATACATTTGTCTTGATAAACTGTAATTTTACATGGATGAATACAAAATGCACAGGCATTGAACTGTTTGAATGAGAGATGTGATTAATATTTTTAAAATTATAAAGCATACATTTTAAATTACACATAATAATATTCACCATCTATTTGAAATTAATAAGACTAGTATCCCTGAACTGCCAAAACACGACACCTGAACTCAGTGGGAATCTTTTTGAATTCATAGCTTGAGGACTGAAAGCTTAGCAGCACCCAAATTTTAAACTACAAACCCAATCACTTTGAAGTCAAATGAAGTAAATGATTTTCCCCCATATGAATCTAGGTTTCCCCCAAAGGGTTCTTAAAAGCTCAGAGTTAGTTGAAAACTGATAACTTTGTTTAATGCTTACTGCAAAACAGCTCTGTACAAGTCTGAAGCATACAGAACTCTGTGGAGGTGGCTGCCTCATCATTAGACAAAAAAAGGCAACCCTTTTCTATTTTGCCTAGCATGTCTTTGTACAGTATTTGATTTTTAAAAATGAATGGTTGGAATTCCAGTGAAAAGGGATCTTGCCCTACCCCTGACAAGTTAAGGCAGCATTTCTCAGAAAATGGCAAATACCATCAGTGCTAAATCCTACAATGGTTGGATGGTCAAGAAATAAGATAACTTAAGCTTGAACAGTGGGACTTAGTTACCAAAGGCAGTTTTTTTTAAAAAAAACTGAAACATGTGGGAGTGGCAGCTGATAAAAGAATGAGAGATCTCAGAATTGGATTTCATTGGCCAATAGAAATGGGGATAAAAATAAACAAGAGAGCATGAGTTCAAACCTGACCAAATCAGGAAAAGCGAGAGATAATCAAACAGTGTCAAATTATTGTTTCTTCCAGAAAGACAGCATTCCCTTAAAGTTACATACGCTCTCACTTGCTTTGGAATAAACTGCACCAAATTCAATGAGACTTACTTCAGAGTAAGAACACATAAGATTAAACTATCAGTGCACTAAGCTGTAAATGACACACTAGTAAACGTGCAGGGCTGGTTGTGGGATGCCCATAGCTCTTCCTACCAATTTGCCACCCATGGCACCACCATTCTGTAGTAGTGAGGTAGCATGCTCCTGTGAGGTAGGAGGCTATGTTGATGTCGGCAGTGCTGCTAGTAGGGTTTCCCATGTCAGACAGACTTTTGCTGAGGAGCCAGACTAAGGCGGGTTACAGACCGCCCGTTTGGGGTGTGCCTGTAACTGGTCCTTTCCCCGCTGGATCGGGGCCTCAGCTGCCACAGCAGCAGTCTCTGAGGCCCCGATCCGGCGCTTTCCAGGCCGCAGGGAAGCGGCAAAAGGCCGCTTCCCTGCGGCCTGGAAAGGGGTGTCCTTGGGGCTTCATGCCCCAAGCACACACGACGGCAGCAGGGATGCGGAGAAAGGGGCCGCTCGGCCCCTATTTCATTTGCGTCGCTGGCGCAGCCATGTAGAGACTGCACCAGCGATGCAAATTGTGGAAGGAGCTCCGAAATGGAGCTCCTTCCGGGGCTGCGGAAATGGCGCCCCAGACGCCCTTGTGCAGCCCCACTACGTCACCTCTGCGCCGCCCCATTTGGAGGCAGCGCAGTCATGAAGTAGTCATGGTGGCCCCTGTGTGGAATGGGCGCCGCCATTTTGTGCGCGCTCTGCGCGTGCTAGGGTTAGGGGCGTGTGGAAGTGACGCTGCTTCCTAACCCTAGCATGCTCTTGTGCAACCCTAGTACGCATGGAGCGCATACTTTGTGCGCATCTGTAACGTTCCTAAATGTGTTAAACAGCTACTGGGCAGCAACAAAGTGGGGTTTGTGTGACACTGATGGGGGATGTCTTAAGAGATAGCAGCAGCAACACCATAGCTAATACTTGTTTGTACTGTACAGAAGGTGGCATAGTAAACTCCTATTGAATGTCTTTTACAAAGAAAAGACTATGAGAAGTCAATACAAAATGAAACAAGAGATAGTACCAAAAGATGAAACTCCCAGGTCTGATGGCACTCAACAAGCTACTGGGATAGAGCAAAGGATAGCCATGAGTATTGCTATGGCTAATGACACAACTGGACTCAAGCCACAAGGACATTCATCTGCTCAGAGGAAAAAGGAAAGTCCTGCACAACACATAATATAGGAACATGGAATTAATAGTGAGGAGAGATGTAGTTTCTTTAAAGTTAAAGGCTATAATGCAAAGTCTAACTGAATAATATCAGTAAGACTTTAAAGAAAACCCATCAGTATAACCATAATCAAATTGTATGCTCCAACTACAGAGGTAAAAGAAGAAAAAATGGAAAGATTACACACTGGTGTCTAGGAGGAAATTGATCACACACCAAAACTAATCATAGGCAACTGGAATGTAAAATAGGATACAGAACAGAATCAGACTGTAGTTTGAGGAAATGAAGAGAAGAGTGACTGATTGAATTTTGTAGAGCCAACATCACAAACACATTCTCCAAGCAACCAAAGAGGCAACTACATACATGGACATTACCTGATACAGAAATCAAACTGACTACATAACTGGAAGCAGTAGATGGAAAAGCCCCATTCTCTCTGCAAAAACAAGACAAGGGGCAGATTGTGTGCATATTGTGGCAGAGACTATGAATTGTTAATATGAATAATCAGAGTAAAGCTTAAAGGAGAACACTAAATCAACCATTGTGCCAAAAGAAAATCCTAGTAGAATGTAAAGATAATGTAAAAACAAAACAAAACAAAACAACCCCCCCCCCCAAGAACCAAAAACAGATTTGCACTGTTAAGCCTAATTGACTGGGAGCCACAAGAACACTGGACTGAAACCAAAGACACTGTCAAAAAGGAATGCAAAAATACACTATCCGAAGCCAAAAAAAGAAAGAATCCTCATTGGATGACATATGAAGTCATTTTATGGACAAATAAGAAGCAAAAGTAATAGTAGAAAGAAATAGGGCCAAAACCTTGAATGCAACAGTTCCATTAGTTGTGCACAGGTACAAAGAGAACTACTATAATAATCAATGTAGAGAAATAGAAGACGACCCCCCCCAAAAAAAAGAAAAAAAAAAGGAAGAACGTGATATTTTTTGCAGAAGATTTAAAAAATCAAAGGGAAATTTAAATCAAAGTGGGGATGCTATACCACCAGTAGGGGAACACATTATATGACCAAGTACAAATAAAAGGGCAATGGAAATGCACGGAAGAACGATAAAAAAGAGATTAAAGGATGACAGCCAGAGAATTCAAGAAAGAACAATTTGAAGATGAACCTACAGTTTTAGAATGTGAAATGAAACCTGCACTCACAGCACTTGAAATAAATAAATCACCAGGAACAGACGCATACCAACAGAGCTGCTTCAACTACAGAATCTACTCTAGTTCTATCTAAGATCTGTCAACAAATATGAAAAACAAAACATTGGCCCACATATTGGAAACATAAATATATATTCCACTAACCAAGAATGGAGACACCAAGGATTACATCACATTAATTTCTCATGCAAGCACAGTGATGTTCAAACTTCTACAACAAATACATTTGCTATATTTGGAGCAAGAAAAGCTGGGTTCAGGAAAGGAAGAATCACTACGGATCATAATGCAAACCATATATAAATATAACTTTATTACGGCCAACTGGCCAGCACAATAATGCAAACATATATTGAGGATGTACTAAAGAACTTCAGAAGAAAATCATCATGTGCTTTATAAATTATAGCAAAGCCTTTGATTGTGTAGGTCATGAAAAACTATGGACTGCTCTTAAAGAAATGGGTATGCCACAACATTTCATTGTTCTGATGCGTAAGCTGTACTCAGAACAAGATGCTACTGTTATAACAGAATATGGAGGAACAGAATGGTTTCCAACTGGGCAAGGGGTCAGACAAGGTTGCATTTTATCATCCTATCTATTTAACCTATATGTTGAATGTAACATATGTAAAGCATTATTAGACTCAGAACAAGGAAGTGTGAAAATTGGAGGGAGGAAGGAACATCAACAATTTAAGATATGCATATGACATGATACAACTAACTGAAAATAGCAAAGACTTGGAACAATTGTTGAACAAAGTTAAGAAAGTAAGTGCAAAAGCAGATTTACAATTAAACATTAACTGTATAGTAAACCTAACTGCTCTGGTATTAACGTTGACAATAAAACTATGGAATGTACATAATAGACTTTCACGTTGTACAGGGTAATTTTATAACTTACATGTAATAACTAAGTACCATAGGGGTTTTACTATGAGACGTCTTTATCATATTTTCTTTGAAACACCTTAAAATGATTTTGCTCTTGTTTCATGCAGTAATCTTTCGACCAGTCTGTAGTTTGTTTTCATACTGTGTCAAAATGCCACTTGGCTGAAATAATGCTTTTTCAGACTAAACGAAGTGTTATTGCCAGTTGGCTATTAATTTGAAATTGCACTGTCTGATTTGTTCATGTGTGTCTGACCACCACAGTATTTTGTAATACAATTAATAAAAATCTAACATTAGCCTTCCTCCACTCTGAGAAAACAAGCACACTTCCATTTTAAAGGTAAACAGTAACAAATTCATTAGACTTACTTCATCAAGAATTCCAAAAGCCATTAGTGTTAAATATTTGAACTAATTTTTAGAAACCAAAAGGGAGTATTTCCAATTTAATGCAGAAATAAATACCACCTGATGTGCTGGCTGCCTTCATTAGTTTGTTTCAGCTCTAGTGCTTCTAATGAAATTTAATTAAATTGATTTGGATACTTAAAAGGTACAGTATATAAGGGCCTCCTGTAGAGAAGAAGTAATCTCTCCAGAAGAAAAAGCAGTACAAGAGCATTTCTTAACCCCATTTACCTGCCTCTATGCTACTGTAGTCAAGCAAAATTAAGACAAGAATGACACATGTGAAACTGATGTTGTGGGGAGGGTCTCTCTCTTCTTGGCCACTTGCATTCAAGAATTGTGTCATAAAGAAAGGGGAGAAAATGCTGATTTCATTTTAGTATTCTTTTCTACAGTGTTCATTCTTTGACACCCCCCCCCCCCCAGCCATGACTAGTTCGGATTGCTGTCATTCTCAAGCAGGAAAACTATTTTATATTAAAATGGAGGATACAAGAGTGTAGCTTCAGTGGGTGGGGCAATGCTTTCTCTATAGTGGATGTCGGCCAGTGAGAGCAGAGGAAGTAGAAAGATGTTGTCAGTGCCTGCTGGTGCCACCAACACTAGTTTAAAAAATGGAGCAACTACAGTGGAGCGTGGGGAGCAGTCAGAGAAGTGAACCTTCTCAAAGGATCTTGCCCATGGTGGCCCCAAACCTGGCAGTCTCGCTGACCCTTTTCTTTAGGATTGGTTTTGCCAAAAGGTACCTCAAGGACACTGCAAATGCTGTTGCTGATTTATTGATGTGTCATTCCAATTGTAGTTGTGCTAGTATGTACTAACAAGGACCAGGGACCCTGCATGTGGAATAACAACAATACAGTCCGCCCTTTGCATATGCATCTTCATCGTATGCAGATTCTAGCTTATGTGGATGGTGATAGGTGAGGGTCAAAATGGCACATCACCATGCAATTACATGGGACTCCAGCATATGCAAAATTTGCCTTATGTGGGGGGTGAGTGGGTCCAAAACAGATCCCCCGCATATAGCAAGGGCAGACTGTATAAGCAGTAGCATCACTAGGGTTGGTGCCACCCAGTGCAGTAACTCATGGTGTCATTCCCACATTGACCTCCTCCCATACCACATCCATACAGAATCCTTAGTAATGTCTTTCATACTAATTTAGTCATAAATCATAATTCCCATACAGCACTGAATGTAATCATAATAGTTGTGACATAAACAACTAGCAAAATTAAAATTATACTTTCAAATTACAATATCATATGCACAGAACAAATGTGTTTACATATGAATTGAATTGAAACTTTGTAACTTGTGCTTTCCTCTCATTTCATGCCAAAGGAAATATGGTCTCAATATTAATGTTTGAATACTATATAGAACTCATGTGAGGATACTCACTACAGTAACACAAGTCTTTGTTTTAGGAGGAATAGCCCTGAGGCAATCATCAAAATTAATCTGCAGCCTAAATAGTTGTAGAATAGAGCTACGGCAGGAATTTGCATTAATAGTATAGCATTACTAAAGGAATGAAAATATTTGGTCAGAGTCTTTTACTGTATTAAGCTTTGTGGTCAAGTTGAATGAAACCTTTAGTGGCTTGTGCTGGAATTTCTAAAGAAAGCTGATATTAATTATATAAAATTGCATCAGAGAGATACAAACATAGGCATTTCTTCACTACGAATTTATGATCTTGACATTAATGAGTGTCAATAGAAATGAAAGGTTTATCATTACTATAGGATTGGCAAACTGTAACCAAGTACAGTATATGAATTGCCTCTGGGGAAAAGCATGACTATGCTATGAAGGAATTCATAACCAGGTGCCTTAAAATATCTAGGTTCAAAACTTTAAACTATCTTACCTATAAAGTGATAGAAGATATACTAAAATGTTCAATTAGGACCTGATTTTTTTTTAACTTGGAATTTTGGAAGAACAAATGGAAAAGAAAGGCAAAGTTATACAGTATATGATAATTGCAGCTAGACTGCTCTATGCACAAATTGGAAGGACTTAGTTGTTCTGTCTCAAGAAGAATGACTTATAAAGCTCAATGAATGTGAGGAGATGGACAAATTAACTAATCTTATAAGAGAATGAATTATAGAGACTTTTAAAGATGAATGAAGTTCTGTGATAGACTACTGGAAGATGAAATGGGGAGTCTTTTACATTTTTGGATTTGCAGAATAGTTTAGAAAGTATTTTTAAGTAGTGTGCAATTTCTTAATAATAATAGTATTAGAAATTTTAACATGGAGAAGATGTCAGGAAGTAAACAGTTAGTTTGATACCATGTACTTTCTTAATCCCTGTCTTTATAAATTAGTATAGAGTAGTAGTGTTTGTGTGTTTTTGTTTTGTTTGTATGTTTATAGTATGTGTGTATGGTTAAGCAGGGGGGGGGAAACTTCTCACATAAGTTTGATTTTTGTTGCAGTGGTTTTGCCAGAGAAACACCCTGCACAAAGGTAAAAGCACTTACTTCTTCTCAATTATAGGAGAAGGTTTTGTGGTCAATACCTCCAAGTAGGAGCAAGTAGTTTGCAGTCAGTACCTCAAAGCTGCTGAACAATACGTCCATATCTCTGACCATTTCCTCAGGAAGATGGGAAATTGCCTAGCCTTCAGTCAGACCATTGGTCCTTCTTAGTTAAGGTGGTCTACACTGTTCTTCAGGGCTACAAACACAAGTCTTTCCTTGGTATACCTGGACATGACAGGGATTGGATGCAAAGTATGTGCTCTGCAACTGACAGCTCTTCCTCAAATACCTCACAATAGTAAACCAAGGGTGCATCTCCTGGAGAGGACAGTCACTGATCATATCTAGAACTGCTGTCTCCTTGTCATGATGTGAATATAAATTTATTCACTCAATGCAAGAATAATTGAAGTCACAAGTTTTCATATTCTCTCCTTTAATTATCTCCCAATTTCTTCTTAATCTCAAAATGATGATCTGACCACTTCTATAGTCAATTGTAGAAACAGGTTTTAAGATACATTTGCTTGGTTTTAATTTTTAAAATATTAACAATAATTCTACATCCTCATACAAGAAACAGTCACAGTACTAAAAACAGGCATCCGATTAATAGCCAACCTTTATGAAGTTTGTTTCCCTAAATAAATTCCATTTGGAATTTGAACATGTATGATTCACCGACTGAATATGCATAACTTGTTCCCAAAGGAAAATATTACACTCAAAAACTGTAACAATGCAGATCTGATGAAAGAATTCTCAGGTCATATCATCTTGCATTGTGGTAGAACTGAATGAGGATTAACAAGTACCATCAAGATTGATGAACTGATATCTTCAAAATCAGTACTTTGATTCTTTCATTCGTAGAGATTTACTGATTTGTAGTCTCCATCTGAGACACTCTGAACCCCATTATTTCTCAGTAAACATGTAAGATCTGAGTAATGACTGCAGCATTTTCTCACCTTCCTTTTCTTGAAATGATTATCACAAAGTCTGCTTCTTAGAAGAACTGAGAATGTTTTCCATAACTTTCCTTTCAATACACTGTACAAAGTGCACTGTGCTTCCTTTCAAAATCTCTTTCTTTAAAAAAATCATTGATGATGTGAGCCATAAGGAAGAGCCAACCTGTCAGTCTTTACTTCCAGTTTTTGTTTTAAAAAGAGGTGCAATCTGGAAGGATATGCTGAGCTGCTTTATCTTGTGAGGATTTAACAAGCAGGTGTCATATGTTTGTAAGCAAAGTAATTGTATGAGTAGAAGTAATTATTTGACATATTATGACAGGTAGCCATCTAACTGATATACCACAGGCACACATAAATTCCAGTTTTTAGCTTAGGTATAAACACTGAGAGAAATCCATGGTTCGTGTGTGAAATGGACAATCTACCACATGGCTGTACACTGTGTGAAACTGAGCTGAATTCCTAAGACCTGATGCAAGAAATATAAGGACCCCCACCACCAAAAGATGTGCTGGTGACTTGCATTTGTGTACCTTGGTTCTGGGGTCAGTTATGCAATGCTGACCAAATTGTGGCTATGGAGAAAAGCGCTTTTAACTGTGAGGTAAATTGGTCAAATTTCTTCTCTTTTAGTTGGGTTGAGAGCCGTAATGGATTGCAGGCATATACACATGATAAGAATACTACAGGATTAGCTTTTGACCAGCTAGGAGAGCATTTGGTCATCTGATGGGACGTTAAAGGTGAAGCAGGGATAAGAACAGGGAAACATCCTTGTTGCGATTGCAGTTGCTTATACCTTGTGTTTGCTGGTGGGGCTTCATAATTCATTAAGTGGAAACTTGTGAGAGGTATATCCCATTAATTATGGGGCTACAGAGGTTTCAAAAGCAAGTCAGGCATTGCTTTACCTATCCATAATTAATTATTGATTTCCTGTATTGAGAAAGCAAGGATGACAAGATCTACCTAATGAATAACATAGCCATAAGAGAAAGGAACAGTATGTGAGGCAAAGCATAAAGGCTTTGACACAATACGGTTAATTATTCACATTGTTGATGTTTTATGGGAAGTTAAATAATAAAAAAAACCTTGCTATTGAATCATGTTGCAATTTTCCAAAATAGTTCCATTTCATGCTGGTTGCTTATGAAGCTGCTCATACCACTATGGAACTTTGTAATGTATTTCAAGTCTTGTTTTAAACATTGTTGGAAAAAATGTGAATGAAAAAGCATGCAGAATGTAAGAGTTTACTGAAATCATGGAATTATTATTAGACATAACATACAACAGAAAGTGACTGCCCCATGTTGCTTTTGCTATATGTCACCTCTGAATATGTGAGATTTAACTCACAAACATAAACAAACTGCTTTAACTTACTTCTAGACAGGAACAAACATGAAGTGATCCCCAATGGTAGCACTTGAAAGATGGTCTAATAAAACATAGCATGCCAAGGCAAAATTACATTATAATCCTTTTCTTAGAAACAGATTAGGATATTTTTTTAAAAATGGTTTCCAAGAAATGAAACTTCTCCAGTACTTAACAAATCAGTAGGTGCTTCTGGGCCAGCTAGTAGCTTACCACGGAGAAAAAGGAAGCAATGTAGACCTACTTCATTAAAAGTCAAGGTTAATTTTGTAATAGCCTTTGCGTATGAGAAGTGTTGCATAATAATTATCTCTTTTGGAGAAGAGCAGAAAGATGTACAATCAGGAACTATAGAGGATCTCTCAATTTAAAAAAAAAACACAGTTTCAGCTAAGTAACTTTGTTTTGTGTGAAGTCGAAGGCTTTCATGGCCGGCATCCATAGTTTTTTGTGGGTTTTTCAGGCTATGTGGCCATGTTCTAGAAACTCTTCCAGGTTACCTCATTTATTCTGGTCTACCATGAACATTTCATCATGTTTCTGCATGCAGACTGCTTTCCTCATCTCTTTGTGTGACCAGTTAAAACTAACCAGTGCATTTATTCAGATGGTGAAAATAATCACTGTAGAATATGGGTTGAATCTTTGTTGTTCACATGCATTTTGAATGCTTCCAATTAAATTTGGGTGGGTGGGCGGGCTGCCAACCCCTCTTAACATGGGATAATTGGTCTCAGTTTACTCCCCCGCCCCCGGGTTTTCCTAAAAGATTCATGTTGTTGGCTGTGTGAATAACCAATGTGAACAAACTCAGGATAAAGCAGGATAAACCCCTGCATGCCTTGAACATGTTTCAAATACATCCAATCATTGATTCCATCTTTATTCGCAGTGCTGTCATGTGTGAGCAACAGAACATGCATAAATGCACATAGGTGCAGTTCTGATAAAAAAAAAGGTGAACTACAACAACAACATGGAATGTGTGAGTGAGATTATTTGCATAGTTGTGCTTAAAAAATCAAAGTCTGAACAGCCCCCAGGAATAGTTAACTTATGGCTTGGGATCTTGGCAGAACCTTGGATCTTGGTTTGTAACTTCCAAACAAGCTGGGATTGTAAGGTACTAAAAATGCAGGGTGCTTCTACTTAGGATCTAGAATAAATGGGGATTTTTAAAAAAATTGTAAGAAAACCCTCTTTATTTATTAACCCTAATGTTTATTATCATTCATAGTAAGAAGGAAGCTGAACTAAAAAACAACAACAAAAAACAAAAAACAAAAACCAAACATCTGATACAGAGAAGAGAGACCAAGAATGCTTATGTTCCCCACTCAGCATGTCAGCCTCTTGACTGCATTATTCAAAGGTATACTTTTAATTTATGATACCCCCCCCCAATTGATTCTGTATATGAGAGATTACTCTTATTAAATACATTAAAGCTTACACCCATAGAAATAAGGCTACAGGAAAAAGAAATCCAACAATATCTTTATTCACCTAACAGCAATCAACTCTTTCTCCTAAATATTGTGAGCAGGAAAACTAATAAGCCATTATTCCCACAGCTTTTTCTCAAACAAGTGTGTAACCTGATTACATTGAATATGAAAGAGCTGAAACAACTAGCTTATCATTCACTCACTCAGATGGTTCTGGCAGAATTTATGTTCTCTAGCTGCATGCACTGGTCATTTTGTTTAATTTCCCTTAAGAGTAGGGAATAACTAGGCATTATGCCGGGCTTTATTATAGCACAGTAGGGGAATATTAGCAAAGGGAGCTGAAAATGGTATCACTGACAGCAATGCTCCTTCATCACTTTGAACAAAGAGCATGACTTCAATGGCAAAATGATGTATCCTCTCTATTTCCACTGCAGGTACACAGCCTTGTGCCAGCTAAGCAGCATCACACCTCCTTTCAGACCTAGAGCTGGATCACACATACCTGCCACATGTAAAAGATTAACAAGGACTGTGGCCTAAGCACATTATTAGGCTGTGCCTGTATGATCTACTGTCTATGATATTAAAAGGATCACCTAGGCAGCATTCAGGTCAACCCTTGGATGTCCATTTTTGCCTCTTTGGTCCATGGAAGGAAGCACTGTGGCACACACTTTTGTTTGTGTTCTAAAACCTAAAACCTAGAACCATAGAAATGTTTGCACCTATGGTCTATGGAGGAACATTAGGTTGGACTGTGCAGAGTGAACGGTGCAGAGTGAACGGTGCAGAGTGAAACCCAGCAAACCTGTCCTGATTTGGCAGGGATAATCCTGATCGATCCTTTGTGGTCCCATTTTTGGGAGCTGTTTTTAAAATGGTCCAGTTTTCCCTTTTCTCCTCATCTTATTGCCACTGGTGCTGAATTCAAAGTGCAAGGGTACAGTGGACCCTTTGTATATGTGGGGGATCCGTTTCAACCCTCTCAACCTATGGGAAAAAACACGGGACATCAAGTCGCATTGTTTGCTATGGCTATACGCTTCTGTGGGTGCGCGCCATTTTGATACCTGGGGTTTGCTGTCTGCATGAGCTTGAGTCTGCGAATGGCAAGCCCACGTATGGAGAAGGCACACCATAGTTTGAGGAGAAAAAGAGTGCAGATTCTTGCCCTAACCTGTAGACTCGGGTAAAAGCAAACTGCCACAGCTTCTCCTAGCTTCTGTGTTCGTCATCGTTGATCATTTTTGCCATCTTGACCACATTCTCAAATTGTTTGGCTATTCTTGTTTTGGTTTTCATCTGGAAACTGTTGGGAGGGTATGAGAAAGGGGAATGAGGCAGTGATTTCCATCAATTTTCCCTTCTTCATTCAGGGTCCCAAATCTGCTGCCTCAACAACAGGGTGTGAGATAACATTAAGAACTGTAGGAAGAAGGAAAAAACAATGGAAATCTTCACTGGTATCATCTTCCTCCAGCCAAAAGGCTCTACAAGATTGCAGCCATACTCAGTGGAAGGAAAGAGTCAATGCTGGAGTCAGCCCAGTAGTATTTTAAAACTCCTGACTGAAGAGTATTAGAAACCTTTCCCCAAGGCGAGGCACTGTACTTCTAAATAAACTAGAAAGTTACTGAAGCCTTGACCTAGAGGAGCCCTTCAGACACCTCTGACTCTCTAGCCTGGAGCAAGTTTCAAGACTTCATTAAATAACTAAACTTCAAAAGGCAGGTTGTCAGTCAATTACTCAGACCAATGTGCCACACTGTACAGAGAATCTGTCTTTCTTTACAAAAAGATCAAAAGAAGGTATTCTGCTGTCTAGAAAGATAGGCCCTTTTAATAATCATAGTTGTGAAAAACTTTTTGAAATTTGTTGTAGTACTAAACCTACAGTGGAAGAAATATGTCAGCTTTCAGAAATGCATAATGGTCAATAGCTTCTCTACAAGTGTGCTATAGTGCACTGGAGGAGCCCAAACAGTATAACTTCCAGTGGGCTGTTTCCAACAGTCTTACAGCCCTACTTAATATAGTAATTTAAAATATTTATTTTGAAAGCATGTTTTGATCAAAAGAGAACATAGAGGCTTGAAACTTCTTAAACATGATCATGAAAAAGTCCTTGATTAGGAATTCTGTATTCAGTATTAATGCTCTGACACACACTGCAGCATTCAATGGCTCAATAAACTTCTATGCATACAGATGCTCAGATCATCTACTTCTTCCTACTGCCATCATCTGCATGTTGATTTGTCACAGTCTGACAAACTCGTTTCTATGTAAGCAGCTCTAATGAGCATTCTAGGCCAGTATGCATTTTCAGATTCTGACCATGATTATACATGCAACTCCTGTTCTGTTTAACACTACCTATTCTAAATTAGGTATATAAAAGCAAGGTTCAGGGCCAATCCAGAATGGTATGTGCCTCATCTCCCCACCACTTGATTACTCAGCACATGATGATTCACAGCACATCATGTGCCCCAACCTTTGGAAAGCACAATGTGATCTATCTGTGGTGCTTCACTGGGGTTGCTCATTCAGATATGCAAGTCATTAAGTGAGGCATTCATTAGCTGTTGAAGCTACTCACAAAGAACACAATCCATATTTCAGTCTTACCCAGTCCCTTTGGTGAGTGTCCCACAAGTTAAAACCAATTAACTTGTGGTTGTGTGCTGCAGTTTATATGTAGCATCCTTCTCTGTGCCTTGTTGCAATGCTGTGTCTAAGGCCTGTTACAGACAGCCAAAATAAAGCTGCTTCGAGTCACAGTGGAGGTATGGTGTTTCAATGATGCGTGCGTCCTAAGAGTCCAGAAGCCACACCAAAGCCACGCTCCAGGGCTGCAGTGTGGCTTTGGTGTGACTTCTGGACTCTTAGGACGCACGCATCATTGAAACACCAACCTCCCACTGTGACTTGAAGCAGCTTATTTTGCTGTCTGTAACAGGCCCACGTGTATTAGCTGGACAACATTACAATGCTTAAAGATAAGTAGGATGTGTAAGCCTGACCTGGGATGTAACATTGTCCACAGTCTACTGGACAACCGAACATCACTGCCTTTGCAATTTGGTCATCCACCATGGGCACATCTTTGTAATTCTATTGGGCAAGTGCATCATGCTTCAGCCCCATGGAGGATATACAGATTTACAAAAAAAAAAAAAAAAAAAAAAAAAGGAAACCAACAGGGACAGACAGAGTTGTCCTGCACTAGTCATCAAGGGAAATAATAGTGCCACTCTATTGTGCTTTTGTCAGGCCCTACCTGGAATACTGTGTCCAGTTCTGCGCACCACAATTCCAAAAGGATGTGGAGAAACTGGAGCATGTCCAAAGGAGGGCGACTAAAATGGTGAAGGCTCTTGAAGCCCTATGAGGAATGGCTTAGGGAGCTGGGGATGTTTAGACTGGAGAAGAGAAGGTTAAGAGGTGATATGATAGTCCTGTTTAAATATTTGAAGGCCTGTCATATTGAGTAGGGGGCAAGCTTGTTTTCTGCTGCTCCAGAGAACAGGACACGGAACAATGGATGCAAGCTACAGGAAAAGAGATTCCGTCTTAACATTAGGAGGAACTTTCTGACAGTGAGGGCTGTTTGATAGTGGAACAAACTCCCTCAGAGAGTGGTGGAGTCTCCCTCCTTGGAGATCTTTAAACAGAGGCTGGATGACCATCTGTCACAGGGGATGCTTTGATTGAGAGTTCCTGCATGGCAGGGGGTTGGACTGGATGGCCCTTATGGTCTCTTCCAACTCTAGGATTTTGACAAAATGTTCAAAAAAGTGATAGCATGATAACAGACTTCATTATCCTGTAGCATTATCATCAAGAACAGGAAAGCTTCAAGAGGATTGCCAGAAACATCATTTGTAACAACAAAAGAATAATGGTTCATTCTACTTTGTAATATTCAGATACCAGACCCAGAACAAGGTTGGGCAACTGTAGAAAGAGCAGGGTCAATTTGGCCCTTGGACTTCCCACAGGTTGGCACTGTTTCACCAAAACAACCAGACCCTCTAACTTTATTTTTTACTGAGTAAGTTTCACCTCCCAACTGCTACCAAATGAAGTCATTTCCCTAGCCCAACCCCACAAATATCTCACATCCCTTAAAAAGCTTTGCTTCATCCTTTAGATCTTTGCTATATGCCCCTAAACTTTATCCTCGACTTTTCTATGGGTCATAGCAAAATCCATAGTTTTGGCCCCATAACTTGCCCTCGACTTATACATGAGGTCGACTTATAGTCGAGTATAGATGGTAATAACATAGTTAAATTTGTATACTTGGACCTAGGCTGACAGGCTGAAAAATACAAACCGATGCATTTTTTTAAAAATAGAAAATAGATTAGAAGTAAGCTTCCTTTAGAACATCCACTGTTAGCCATTTTTCCCTAGCAGCAAACAGAACATTCTACCTGCATGTTATCAGTTTGTACATATACTGTTGACTATTACCAACAATTCACATTTGTGCAGACACTAACACTTGCTATCCTGAATACACGTGTTTCAATCTGTTATTTATACAGCAAGCTTTGTTATTTCCTGCATCCTGCTACATATGTATACATAAATCCTGTTGCTAACGCTAAAGCTGCAGTTCCAAAAGAATGATTTACAAAATGCTGAGGAGACCAGATAACATGTGTACAGTATTTCTTTTTTGTTGAGTTATGGTTTAGCAGACTTAAAGTTGCTGTAGCATAATGCAGGCCTGCCACACAAAAATCACAATTAAGCATAATGAAATCAGAATAGAAAATATGTTTCATATCTCTAACATTTAAAAGGAATATCAATAAATAATGAAAATCATTTTACCAAACTACACATCCCTTTGTAAGAAAGAAGTACTTGGAGTCCACTCAAGGCATTGTTCCACTTTAAATACATTATGCACACTATGATGTAGACTATATATCTGATAATTTAACACAAAACCACTGAAAGCTATTCTCATTACAGTCAAATCAGCAGAAATAATTCTTTGGTAAGACTTGAATTGGATTGTATTGAATAAAATAAATCAGACTTGCAATTCATATTGAGAAATAAGGACATACAGTATTAGCAAGAATGGCTGGGATTAAAAGAATTAAGTTTTAAGGAAAAATAATAGTATTTTTAGTTTTTTAAAACAAACCTTGTGAGTTAAGTGGGGTCATCTTTCCTCCGATCTTCACAAAAAATCCACCAGAGGGCTGGTGCAATAACCCCATTCTAAATCATCTTAATTCTATTACCTAATATTAATATTATTTACTTGTATATAGTGCTTTTCAACTATACAAAGCACTCTGCATACTTTATTGTGATAAGAGATCTGTAAAAAGTTCAGCCATATTATCCATTATTGCAAATGGTGGGCAAATAGTGACGGGAGTGAGATTTGCACCAAGGACATTCTGATTCACAGTGCACAATCTCAGATACTACTGTATGCCAGAGCAGTATTAATAGGCATGAGTCTATTAATATTTCTGTTCCATTTTTTTATACTTTCTTGCATGGCTTGGAGGAAAGTATTAAGTCAAGTCAACACTTTACTCATGCAGTTTTATCAAAAGGGAAAAAATAGTTGACAAAACAAAACCTTTGGCTGAAGATATTTTCTCTGCTAACATTTAGTGACAAGGAAATTTCTGATGGCAGAAATATACTAAAGACATAATACATGGTAGAAAAATTAGGACAAAAGGGCTAAAGTAAACATATCTCACTCTTCTTAGATTTTTTTTCTACAGTGTTAAACTTGCTCCATGGTCAATAAACAATGGTAAGAGAGCTGTTAATGCCACTACCAGCATGAGCAAGTTGAAGGAGATTTGGCTGAAAACACAAGCTGTTAAAATATATTCTAGACATTGCTTGCCCTGATTGCACTTTGCCTTATATGAATATTTAACTACATCCTTCAATGCTCTTGCAGGTGCAAATCTAGGTATGCATTCAACATCATTTAATCTTTTAAATGTGTTAATATTTTATTGGTTAGCCGCTACAGGAGGCATTGTTGGTGGTATATAAATTTTAGAATAAAAAAAGTAAGCAAAAGAAGTAAATAAATTTTTAAAAATCACAAATCAAGACTGGTCAGCTGACAGCCAGAATACCTGGGTTTGGGAATAGATTCTGGTTTCTTGGTTCTGGGAGAGGGTATGCTGAGCGTGCCATGACTCAGAATGATGGGTAGGTGAAAATCCTCTGTCCTCAGCCACTCTGAAGTCTGGGGCCACCCGCTGCCATAAATCAATCAGTCAGTCAATCAATCAATCATTCATTTCATTGAGGTATTTTGCTACAGTGATATAGAAATATGGGATCTAGGCTACACTTATTTTGCACAACTATAACAATGTTAAATTACAGACAGAAATGGATCATAGTGTTATGGCCTATACTCAACCACATGGATGCCAATGTGCACAATCAGAAGTATTTATGTCTGAGCAATATTTGAAATTATTGTGATTCGTGACTCAACTAGCAGTGGGGAAAAGTAGCCCCCTCTAGACTTTCAAATGGACTGCTGGTATCCCCATATGTCTGTTCCCATACGTCTTGAATGACATGCAAAGTCTGTTATCCATGTAATTCTTCAGTTGGTGTTGCTGACATACACAGCAAATGAGGTACCAGAAAAGCAGTTTCCTTTGGTAACCACACCCACCATGGAACCACTTAATTGGGATGATTCCAACAACAGGGTAACAGCTAAGGAAGTAACGACAACCACACTACTAGAGGGCAGGGGGAGATAGCAGTGATAGCCAAGCTGTAACAGGGGACTGAAACACAAAATGTGTTTCTCCAGGAAACAATTCTAATTGCAGTCATCCAAATGATATGTGTTCTGGTCTACATAAAAATTGAAAATACTACTCTTGAGGTGATTTCACCCCAGCTCCAGTACTTGGATGAAACTGATACTCTTTTACATTCTTATCAGTTTGGATCCAGGAACTCTACTGTCACTGGGGCTTCCTTAGTTGTCATGGTAGTCAGTTTATGTTGGAAAAATGATAGAGGTAGTGGCAGTGTGACTCTGCTGACTGTCTTGATTTATCAGATGCTTCTGAGCACTCTATATTTCTGGATTGCTCAGAGCATGACCTTGTGATGGTTTCACTTGATTTCTGTCTGATGGTTTCATCATACAGACATCCCAGTGGGCTGACATGAAGTGCTATTCTGCCCTGTGGGTTTTATGGTGAAGGCTGCTGCAAGGTTCAATCACTTCTCCTACTCCCAACTAGGAATAGAGTGGGGATAAATATGTGGAAGACCACAATTGTATCTCTCTTTTCCAGTGGGGACCACCGGAAATGATAACTGTTCTAAATAATAGTCAATGATGACTTGGATGAGGATGAATAAACTTATAAAACATGTTTCAGGCAAAAGGGAGTAAGAAATCAGACTGCACTGGGCCTCAGGGACTGATGGACAGAGTAGTATTCCATGGAAGGTTTGGTTCTGCTCCATGAATCTCAGAGGGCAACTGTGGTTAGGAATGTTTTTTAACCAGGTTAGGTTGGCATACCAACAATGGCTGGGTCTGGACAAAGGTGATTAAGCCACAGTTACACAATGCTTTCACCATGTCTGGATTGAATATTCCCTTGAAAACTATTTAGAAACTTCAAGTGGTTCAAAATCTACCGATCAAGAGATAGAGGCTAGTGGGAACATTTTACACTTGGTCTGACAGAACAGCAGTGTGGGGGCAATGGAGGCCCAAGTACAGTGAGAGCAAGGAAAATGACAGGGGAATAGTGTAGAGAAGAAGCAAGCTAAAAAACAGAAAAGCATTGAGGACAATCAAAATATTGCAAAGATTCAGCAAGATATATTTTCAGCATGCTGCTCACTTGCATTGAATGATTTTAAAGCAAATGTTGGAAAGAAAAATATTTCTGTATAGCCTCCTTTTTTAAAAAAGTATTTTCAACTACTAAAACTTCACTAACTTGTTTGGAAGTGACAATAATGAATGATGTGCCAGTCATGAATAAATGACATTCAGTCAAGCCTACAGTCTAAATTATTTTTCTGCCACAGATGCTCACTAAGGCATATTTCTGTCCTAACCAACCTAGTCTCATCCTCCCTACATGTGATCTGGAGATGTCAGTCATAATTGCAATAAACACTCCTGCTTCAGTCTCACTTTGGGAACATTATTTGAGCCAAAATTAGTTTGTCTGAATGTGAAAAAAACACATTCTGTCAACAGGAGTGTATCTACTCGCATCAGAAGTAAATTTGGAGTTTGGATTAGCATAAAAATTTAAAAATTAATTTTCTGAATACGACTGAGAACCAAATTCTATTAGGTCTTGTGTGGCTTACTCCCAGGAAAGCAGTCCTAAGATTACAGCTGAGTTGGGCAACTGGCAGACTATTTCTGAACCTGAAGTTTCCATGCAACTATCAAGACTAATGGCTGTATATCAATACAGTGAAATGCCAAACCTTTCTAGAAGCCATTACATTTTGCAGCAGTCAATTCTGCAAGTTAATTATGCATTGCCTGAAGGAATACCTTCCTTGCTTTTTTGCCTTCATCATGCCCCCAATTTGCTTCACTGGATGAGCCATAGTGTTGTATAAGGGTGTAAGAAGAACTTATTTCTCTTCGCACATCTTAACATTTGCAATTTTAGAAGCTTCTGTCCCATTATTTGTAACAAATGCTCACCCTCCTTTTTTCACTTGGAGCCCACAGTTTTCTAACTACACTTCTCTGGATTATCTTTCATACTCAGTATGAAACCAGATGGTCAGTATTCACCACAGCAGAACAAGTGTATACATCTCCAAAAGAGATTTATACCATTATAAGGTTGTGAGTTTAATACCAGCCAGGGGTTCCAGATCGATTCAGCCTGGCATCCTTCCGAGGTCACTAAAGTGAGTACCCAGTTCGTTGGGGATAATTAGCTTACACTTTACAAACCGCTTAGTACATTGGTAAGCGGTACAGAAATGTATGTACTATTGCTATTGCTATCATATTTCTTATTTTCAACCCCCTTTATTTAACTTCTAAAAGTGACTTTCCCCTTCTCTCTTCTTGCAGTAGTGATTTGTATCCAGAGGTTTCTCTGTATTGACACAATTTTTCTCCTGAGCTGGACACAGGCTGGTTATGGGCATAAACCACTTAAAAATGGATATTATGGTACACCTCCATGCCCAGCTTGGAGGCACCACGTACCTGATTCAGACTTATCCGAGAATTCACAAAGAATGGGCAAGTCCTGTTCTTTGTGAAGACCACATCGGGTATACAATGCCTCCAAGCTGGACACGGAGGTGTGTGATAACATCCATTTTTAAGTCGTTTACGCCCATACCCAGCTCAGGAGAAAAACATGTGTGATAATTTCCAAACATAAATAAATTTTAAAAGTATGTCTCATACTCCAGATCTTCTGGAATGATCCTGAGCCCTCCTCTTCTTCACCAGATGTCCTGCTGAGCCACCTGGTGTGACCATCACCACCATGGGGGCCTTGTTTCTGAGGTCAGAATGTGTGTATGTGGGGGGGTCATGTGATTGTCACTAGGTGTCTTGTTCTGACCTCAGAAACAAGCAACCCACCACAGTAGCAGATACACTGGGCAGCCCAATGGGATGCCTGTTCAGATAGCTGCCTTGGTGTGGAAACAAGTAATGGGGAGGTTGGGGCAGCTCTGGAGACAGGCGCTGCCCCCAGAGTATCCTTGTCCAAGCAGACAGAGCCTTACTAGCATTTACTTTCTGCCTACTGTAATCTCACTTCCAGAGGTTGTTCAGCAGAGCAAGAGTAAGTTCAGAGAGGAAGCTTGCTATCCAGTATTGACACATTAGTGGAAGAAAATATATGTAATGGATTATGAAAATTCCAGTTTACTAATGTGCTCCTTTTTATATTAAAAATTTAGAAATTTCTTGAGTTTATTTATTTCCCTCTGATAGTGTCTGTTTACAAAATACACCAGTCTTGGATAACAATTCATTATCTTAGAAAACTGCAAATATAGTGTAGGAGCACAGGCTCTTCTTTCTTTAAATATAAAAGTAATATTTCCAGTGGTGGACAATTATTTCTAAAATATATATTAAAACCGCCTTAATTTACAAACAATATTACAACACACAATTAAAGAGAAAGCAATGTCCTAAATCCAGTTTTTAGTCCCCACTAGAGTAAGGCCACAGAATCAACAGGATTTACATCAGCATTGATTTATTCATCAATTGATTTAGTAGATCCATTCTAGTCAGGACTAGAACTGTATTTGGGCCAGTGTTGGTGCATGTCAATATGTAGTTGCTTAGTACTATGTAGAGAGAGATAAGTTGATCACCTTGTACAGGTTCATAAACTAACCAAATCATCAGCGTCATTATAAAAAAGTAATGCCATTCACTTTTTGAGCAAATCTGTGGCTTTAATAAGCAGCCCACTAGCATAGCAACAGCCACATTGGCTCTATTTTTAAATCTGCCCTTGGGAAAACTAGGGTGGGGTATGGAAAGGTCACCACCGTGAGTGACCCAAACATATTTTAAAGTGGGGCCTGCAGCCATACCATGCAAAAGTGGTGGCAGCTAAGAAGAACACTGGTGATATTTTCTTTTGGACTGCGGGAAAGGCTTAGTTTGTTTTTATGTAAGTAGACTATGTTTCAGGAAATCTTTTTGAACTAAAAATCATAGCCAGAGTGATATCTAATTTAGGACAAGATTTTAAAGCATATGTCATAATTCCTTAGAAATATTCTTACCTATGTCCAGTTTGCTGGTTGTACAAACTAATGGACAATGGTTTATTAAGTAGGTCTATGCACTAGGCATCCATAACAAAAGCTTTTCTTTTTTTTGAAAATGTCACTTCTGAAATTATTTTAAAGAAAATCTCCATAGGTATTACGAATCATTGAAAAGTGCTTTAAAATATACATTTTTTTCTATTTATGGCCAAAATATCCATCTTCAACCAAAATGTTTTACCCCATATATTCCAAACAAATCTGAAATGGTGTCCCTGATCTCTTTCTGTGTGTGTTGTACAGGAAAGGCAGAAACGTGTATAGAATGCTACATTTCAACTACTAGATTCCTAACATTTACTCTAAAACTCTAAAGAGATGCTAATTTTAAGAAAGGAAGAACAATAATAAAATTCATCTTACCTTCTTGTAGAGACTTCTCAGGTCTCTGTACTGCCACATGCTATTTAAGACCTGAGATGCTGCCTTCACTACTTTTGGTGAGTGCCTGTTTGGGAGACAAGTGGGGTGGGGGAGAGAGATTTTAATTAAAACTTGAAGAAACAGTTTTATATTCATCAGTTCCATCAGACCCCTTAGGAAAGGTTTGTTCAGCAATACGTGAGAGTTGAACCTGTAGTGACTAACAGGCTTTTTCATCATCTCTTTGAATTCCTGAGCTCATTTAATTCAGTGTTAGAAGCAAGGTAAAAAGGTGAACAATTTCAACATGCTGACGGAAAGGTTAAGAGTGCTCATTAAGAACAAAATGGTGCCCCAGTGATTTGAAAAGGAAAAACAAAATGAGGGGGGAAAACTAGCTCTTTAGGGTAGAAGGTCAACAATAAACAAACTGCAAGAAATGGAATTAAATTCATTTGGAATAAAAATCACTTGTTATCAGCTATGCTCTCAGAGCACATGCATAAACTCATGCATGTTTTTAGTACACACGCCTGCATGGAATCTAGTGACCTTGGGCCCATTCGCACTAAACAACGATAGAGCTGCCATTCCACTTTAACTGCCCTGGGTGCTATGGAATCCTGGGATTTGTAATTTGATGAGGCAGTAGAGCTCTCTGGCTGAGAATTCTAAATGCCCTTCCCTACACTGCAAAACCCAGGGTTCCTGGAGATATTGCCTTGTTAGTTAAAGTGAAATGTAGTGCTATAAATACGTAGTGTAAATGGGCCCTTGCCAATAGTGTGTCTTAGGCAAACTGGATTCAACAATCCACATCCACACAGAATTATCTAAAAGGGGCATTTCACTGAACACACACACAAGAATCAAAATATACATTGGGTAACAGCAAATACTATGGTAGAGCTTCATAAATTTGGTGCTTATTAAGCGCCAGTAACGTTCCTGAAACGTTCGGTTGTGAAAGCCGGCTACACTTCTGAAATGTCAGCGAAGCGTCCCCTCGCCTCCACTGTCCTTGTACCATTCGCGGAGCAGCCATTTCCTTTTAACGCAAAGTTTCCATTAACAGGAAGTGGCTGCTCCACAAATGATTCAAGGATGGTAGAGGTGAGGGGATGCTTCACTGACATTTCAGAAGTGCAGCCGGCTTTCACACCTTCACGCTTCAGGGATGTTTTACCGATGCTTAACCCATGGTAAGTACCAGTGTGAAAATCTTCAAACAGTATACACGACACTTAGATAGCCATCTAACATCATAGTTTATTTTTCTTTTTTTAAAACTGAGCATAGTTTTCTAGGAGGGTTTGGTGAAGTGATCAGAAGTTTAGGGACTGCCAAGAAGATGAGAAGAAAAAGAAGAGAAGGCTTTAAAAAGTAAGGACAATATAATACTTTCTCTAATCTACACACAGACACATACACCAGAGAAAAGGGGTGGGGGGCAAATGCGGGAGCTGCAATGTGCAGGGAATCTCTCCCACAAAAGACAGATTTTAGGAGTGACAAGTATTACTCTTCTTTGGTCAGGGGAGTGTAGTACTCCTGGTTGGAGCAGTGCAAAGTAAAGAACAGGCTAATGAAAGTCCACTAATCCAGACCAGGACTTTAAAAAACAGAATAATGTAACAAGATTCTCTGGCCAAAAATCCTGGATGCAGTGAGGACTGCTGAAAGAGTGACTTCAGCCTGAAAAGGAGCAAGGCCCCCCAAAATAGGATGCAGGCCTCTTCTTCTTAGAATTCTTGATTGAAGATGAAAGTTTCAAGTAGACTCTTTCTACCTAATGAACTGCCATTGGAATCTGGGGCTTTAAAGGGGCTTTATGGTGGGAAAAGATCCTTAAGGCTAGGAAGTTTCTCTAGAAAAAAGGACCTTCTAAAGCAAAGGATGTTCCTATCTAGACTTTCTGGAAGACAATATCCAGGCATTTGCATAATAAAAAGCAGTAATGTTTCAAACTAGCACACACTAAACAATATATACAAGAGATACCATAGAGTTTTTGACCTGGCCCATCTCACTGAGAAAAGAAAATATGGTAATATTGTGATTAACAACGTGTGCTGCTGAATTTGTCACCTTTGATTCAAAGTGATCTTCTCTATCAGTGCAATTTCTTGTCTGTAATGCATTGTTTTGCAAACTAAAGGATGTCTTACTGTGAGATAAAGAACCTTGCCTGAGGGCATTTAGTTGTGTCCAGTGATTTAATAAGTACTCTTGAGACAACTAGCAGTGGTAGATCACAAAGTCGCATTTTTTCAGAATCGGGGCTGACTGCGATATATAACTAGGGAGGCCTTTTCAGCTAGTCATTCTGTTTCCTGGATCACAGTAGTCAAGTAGTTCTAGGCAAACATACATACAACACACACATATGGACATGGGTCTCCTCAGGGGCACTGTATAAATGCTGACAGACTCCAACACATGTTAATTGCGTTTTTATAAGATCTTACACAGATTGAAGAGTGAAACAAGTAAATCATGTGCTGTATCTAAACTTTTGAGAGTGAAGGTCTTAACTGCACAAAACAGGGCCTTTTCATTCTACAGTACTTCTGCACAGCAGCACCATTCATGGAATGGAATGGAATGGGTAGGACAGCCCCATTAACCAATATGAATACAAGACAATATGTTTTCATGTTCAATCAGTTACTTTAAAACAAATTACCATATTTATTCATGTATAAGTCTAGAAAGTTTAGTTAAAAAAATTGACCCCCCCCCCAAGAAAAAGTGGGTTGACGTATCCATGGGTCAATATAACTACCTTAACTCTTACTGGAAAAAAAGAACCATCTCTTTCTCTGAGTAGCATGGCAAAAGAGAGCTTAGACTACCCAGCTAAAAGAAGCACTAACTCCTTCTACTCTCTCCATCATGGCACCACTTCTGCCCTTTTTTAATGCCTGGGTGGGAAAATACTGGTGGTGGCAGGTCTCTTTGGCACTTTTCCTCAACGGAGCACAGAGAGAGTAGAAAGGGTTTATTCTCCCTGGACAGACTAAGCTCTTGCCTTTCACCACTCTACTCAAAGAATGGTTCCTTTTTTTAAAAAAGAGTTAATACCGTACCTTAACTCTTGACTTTACATCCATTTTGACACATGTGTTATTTTAGCTCTGTCCACATCTGGTTGCCACCCTCCCACATCCAGCCATAGTTTACCATAGTTTCCCCCTTATCCATCCAGACTTTAGGGTAAGCACAAACAATTTTGCCTACTAGAGTTTTGTAAGTTTTGTTTTGGCCCATCCTTTGTTCCATGTCCCTAAATTTTAACCTGACTTTTCAAAATCGATAATTTTGTCCCCAAACCTACCTTGGGTATACGGTTGACTCATACATGAGTATATATGGTAATGATCAGAAGATGAAACTACAGTCTTCACAGTGAAGAATCCTCTTTGAAAACACTGATATGCAACAATATTTCTAAGAACCCCCTCCATCATACGCAATTACAAGTTTACAAAATCTGACAATTTAACTATCAGTTGTCAACATCTTGAAATATGAGGAGGATGGGAAATCAACTTTGTAGCTCAATAGCTTCCTGTATTATTTTTCATAACATGAATGAAATATAATAGGCCTAGTACTTTTTGAACATATTGTTGGTTTCCGTCTATAACTCTGAAAATATTAGCCTATTACATCATAAACAGTATGTCTTCAACATTCATTAACTACTTCATTGTAGTCTGTTCTATGTGTTGTTAGCTCCCTGCCTCCATTTGTAGCTTATTGCCATCCTGATTACTTTTCTAAATCATTCAAAATTATCATGGATTCTAAGCAGTAGAAGAAAAATAATTATCTAGTGAAAGCTCATAATATTTTATTTATCTTATATCACTCAGCATTAATTTCCAATATGGTATTATCCTACAGCACTTCCAATAAATAGGAAATTAATTTCCTCTGATATTTCCCCTTCTCCTACCAACACGACCCATTGTTATATTATTATTATTATTAACCTTTATTTATGAAGCGCTGTAAATTTACACAGCGCTGTACATACAATCTTGTTAAGTAGACGGTTCCCTGCCCTTGGGTTTACAATCTAAAAAGACATGACACAGAAGGAGAAGGGAGTGGTGGAGGGAAAGGGTAAGAGGTCCAGCAGTTCCCCTCTACCTCCAAGGCCTGGACCAAGGCAGATGGACTGGAGGGAGGGCTTGGCTTCATAATGGATGGTTAATCATCTTCCAGGGAAAAGACATACTCTCAAGTAGGATAATACATATACAGTACATAGCAATACAGGAAATGGTTCGATAAACAGGAACCAAAAGAACATCAAATAGTAAGCGACAATTATGCAATGCCTGGGAAGGCTTCTCTGAACAGGAGAATATATTCAGGCTAGTCAAACTCAGATACTATCTAAACAAACTTGTAAAATTTCACCTGAAATGTTCCTTCTCAAGTCTCTTTCCCATTTTTCTTGATGCTATCTAATATGTATCTAAATGTCTAATAATTCCACAGAAGTGTTCAAGATGTGTCATCTTTTAAAAGATTATGCTTTATTTGTATAATTAGTCCCTAAAATGAGATGGTTGAACTCTCATTTCCAACTTGTGGAATAAGGATACATCCCTACACAATGGGGATTCACTGGGATTGCAGGTTGGCTGACTTCCATATCAACCCCAGTTTCCTTCTTTTCCTCCCATTTAACCAGAACTCATGGTGTCATCATATCTAGATTTCCTCAGAGCTCATACCTAGGACTCCTTGGCATGCCACACACCAGAGAGAGAGAGGGGGGGGGAAGAGAGACCCATCTTTGCTGTCACCATAGCTACTTATTCTCACTACAATGTGGCTAGTGGGAATAAGTAGCTATGGTGACCGCAGAGATGAGTCTCCCTTTCTCTCCTTTCCTTGGTGTGTGGCATGCCAAGCAGACCTGGGAATCACTGCCTTTCCAGGGACAACTGCAATGTCAGCCATATCAACACTGTCGTTGTAAAGATCAGACCAGCTAGTAGAGCTTTTAAAGGGGAAGGGTCTTGAATTTTAAATCTAGCCAGAGAAGAATTTGGAGATTATGGCCCTGAACAGACAGGCCAAAATAAAGCTGCTTCGGGTCACTTTGGAGTATGCTATTTAAATGACACATACATATTAAAAGGCCAGAAGCTGCACCAAAGCTGTGCTCCAGTCCTTAGGACTGGAGTGAGGCTTTGGCGCAGCTTCCGGCCTCTTAGGACACATGAATCATTTAAACAACACATGTCCAAAGTGACCTGAAGCAGCCTTATTTTGGCCTGTCTGTTCAGGCCCTATAATATTCTTTTTATTCCATGAGGCAAATACTGTATTACATTCCTCCACGTTTCTATTTCCCAGTTACATATCTAGAATCTGCTGAAATTTGGGTAATCTCTACTGATCCAGAAGATCGCTCAGTTTTCTGTTACCCCTGCACTACCTTGTCTTAATTAGAGATATATTATTTTCCTTCCAAACTTGTTTATCATCTAACTTGTCTTCATTTTCAGTTTTCTCTCCATTATAGTTGCCACACCGAAACTTAACTTAAACTAAAGTAAACATATCATTTTGGATTACACATGTTATTGTTGTTGTGTGTCTTCAAGTAGTTTCTGATTTATGGCAATCCTATCATGGGGGTTTCTTGGCAGGATTTCAAAGGAGGTTTGCCACTGCCTTCCCCTGAGGCTGAGGAAATGTGACTTGGTTTTGTGGCCAAGCTGGGAAAATAACCCTGGTCTCCAGAGCTATAGTTCAGCACTCAAACCACCAAGCCACACTAGCTCTCTTAGATAGGTTAACATTCAAATGTGGCTATCGCAGTACCAAAATCCATTCTCTTTGCTTTTTGGATTTTAATTTTAGATTTTATTGTCAAATGCAAATATTGTACAGCAAATAAGGTACAGAAAATTATAACATGTAACACCATGTCATATTTTTGTTAAGTTTTTTTTTAATAAAGGGTATGCTGCCTGTTCTATTTTCATCTCTTCTCTTAATATCATACTTACAGGGTGTTTCTATTTTTTAAAAAATCCAAACATTATGTTCCACCACATTTTATCCTCTTGTTAATTGCGATATTTGCATTGACATACATTCCCCCCTTCATGTATTTGGTAGGAATGACCTCTTAAGGAAAAGGAACAACCACACTGAAGTCATGTGAGGATGCACTTTTCAAACATTTTTTGATGAAACCTGCTCCTATAAGTAGCAAAAATAATGATTAATTCCTGCAGTGCTGGCCAGTGTTGGTAGGTTAAGCCATAAACTACTGTGTGCAGATAAATACGATACCTCAAATGTCAATAATGTCTACAAGTGTCAGATAGATTGATGTGAGATTATTCACCTTCTGTCCCCCAACCCATCTTTATTGTCAAGCTTAGCAATACATGATAAACCACAGAATTAAAGAAAATCTTTAGAGCAGACAATTCAATTATAGGGAGCCCAGATAGTGCAGTGGATGGTTACCTATACTGCAGCCAACCACAGACACATGGTTGTGAGTTCGATCCCAGGACTCCAGGGTTGACTCAGCCTGGCATCCTTTTTAGGTCACTAAAATGAGTACCCAGCTTGTTGGGGGCAATTACCTCATACATTGTAAACTGCTTAGGGAGTGCTTAAATGCACTGGTAAGTGGTATAGAAATGTACTTGCTTGCTATTGCTAATTATACTAATAGGCATGAGATGATTTACAAAACATACTTGTCTCCTTTACTCTTGGAAATGCCAACAAGCTTTTCAATTCCTCCTGCATCCCGTAAGGCCTTGGCATTCTCCATGTTCTTTGTGATGACCTCATGCAAAGTGCAACAAATGGCAGTAACGGTATCATCAGACATGGCCTTGCTTGCTGAACTGTTACTGTTGTTACCTCCTGGAAGCCGATGAACCAGGTCCCGCATGGCATACTTGCCTGTTGGAAAGGACAAAAACAAAAAAAGGAGGAGGAATCACATTTAAAAAGCAACAAATAAAGAGGGAAATACAGGAAAGAAAAGCAAATATTCTGAGTTATTGTTTTGACCAATTTTAATGCTTGGTGATCTTCAAAAAAAATATCCCTATTATCAGAAATTATCAATCATGTTTTAGCCTCACTAGGGAGTTATCCAGACATTGTTTTTGTTAGTGCTATGGGCTGGAGCAGATGGGCGGGAAAGAGTTGCCCGATTCTGTTCCGGCCTGAAGCTGGTCCAAACTCGGTCGACATCACAGCCTGCTCCCAATGTGGGCTGTGCTCACTGAGGCTAACTGGCACTTCCAGGAACTGGATCATCCCAACTCTTTTTTGCTCTCGTCCAAAGGACAGGAGTGTGGTCTTGGTGCAGCTTCCAGCTGCTTTGGAGGTGTGCATCCTCTAATAAGCAGGCCTCCAAAGCAACCAGAAGCTGCTTCATTTGGCCCATCTGTTCTGGGTCTATGAGAATAATTTCACACAGTCCAGTTCTGTTGTTCACACTATTTTTTTTATTGGAGCCACATCTATGTGCATCTCTGTGAGTGCTGTTGCTAACACGTATCAGCACTGGGATGCGGATGTATTTGAAACACATTCAAGGCATGCAGAGTTTTATCGTGGTTTATTCTGGGTCTATCCACATCAGTTAGTGACACATCCAACAATGCAAATCTTTTAGGAAAACTTGGGGGGGGGAACTAAGATTGATTATCCTGGGTTGAAAGGGGCATTTTTTTTGGCAACCCTCTCCCTTCAAAAAGCTGACTCGGGTGCATTTGAAATTTATGTGAACAATGAAGATTTAACCCATATCCTAGAAGGATTATTTTCACTTTCTGAATAATCCCTAGTTCTACAAGTCCTCATTCCTATATAATATCTTAGACAATATGTAGTGTACAAGCAAGGAGTAGCCATAATGTTTTCACAACCATACACTCAAAATGAGTGCATATGAAATTTTCTTTGCTGGATTCACACAGTTAGATATTATTACACCATTAAAAAAAATGACATAATGGGTTACATTCAATTGCTATCTCTCTTTGACCCAGCAGCAACTTCCTTTAGCAGAACTGAGAAGGAAGTAAAATCTCCCCTTTCTATGACAGACAGCCTTCCCTCATTCCTGTTACGAAGGGCCATTTGTGGTCAGTGATGAAATGCTACTGGGATCTGCAAGTTTCAGACCCATGTTACTTTTCCAATAAACACTAGTACTTAAACCCCTTTGATTTGCAAATAAATATATTTTTTCAATAACTTATAGATTTGATGACCCAACACATTTTAAAAGGATTTGAATAATTTGATTAAATTTAAGTCCGTATGGCATTCAGTAAAGCTCCTTTATCTTCCTAGGTATATTGGAAAAGTGAGAATGGAAGAAATTAAAATTGTAACTTCAGGGTAGCATTCACAGGAAAAATGTGGTTGCAGAGATCAGATTTTCTGATGCTACAAAATGACGTTATCTGACACTACAGTTATTTCAGTGTATTTCCAGGGGTCAGGCTCAATCTTGTATTGTCTCTCTCTTCCTGTCCCTTAAATTATTAAAATCTGCTACACCCAGAAAGGGATGAGCAAAAAGTAATTGTGTTTCTGGATTAGAATCTATAGTATATTTTCTCAGCAGAATCTTATTCCCTGGTTGTCATGTTTATTTCTACATTAAAAGCAGAAAAAAAGAACAAGGACTGAAGGTGACACTGACTTACAGTTGTCTTCCAGATAAAACAGAACAGAGAAAAGTTCTGCTTTCTTGGCAGACCGAAACATTTGACAACTGTAGACAAATTATGGCCAGGATACAGAAGACGTTGAGAACCAGCATGGTGTAGCATTGGATTATGACTCCCGATATCAGGGTTCTTGTCCTTGTTCAACCATAGAAACCCACAGGGTGACTTTCAAGTCCCACTCTCAGCCTCACAGGAAAGCAAAAGCAAGCCTCCTCTAAACAAATCTTGCCATGAAAACCCCATGATAGGTTTGCCTTAGGGTTGCCATAAGTAGGAAGAAAATGAAGGCACAAACAAGATATTACCACATCATTGCTCAGAGCCAAAGCTGTACAAGATGTAGGCAATTCCATGTACAGGTTGTCACAGAACTGTCCTGTCATTAAAAAAAGAGATGTTTGTGGATCTTGAGTTCAACAGCAAAAAGGATACCTAAGAGAAGGGGTGCTCAGTATACATTGTGATATTCCTGCAGTTTCACTCTCTCACTCCCCATGTTTTTGCTAGTCAGTTCTGGAACATGGGCTTATACTCATAGAAAATACTCAGGGATAAGTACTTGAGGTGGAGGGGAGCAGCACTGGCCCAGGAAGGATTCTGCACTCTTTATCTGTGCACTCTTTTCAATGTTAAAACCACCCTCTCTTCATTTTCTTTGCTGTTAGTCCCAGTGACTTTTGTGCTGCTCACTTATGCAAGCATAGGTCTGAAGTTGAGAGTCAAGCAAAATGGGGAGATAGCTCTAACACTGTATTGGTGGTTGTGGGGGTGAACATAATTAATCAATTCCTTGCTTGGTGGGTTTTTACTCTGCTCTTCAGGAAAAAAAGCTCAATAACAAAAGATCAACAATAAGATCGTCTGTACCTTCAAGCTAAGTGTGGTGTATGATTCTGGAGAACAGGGTACGAATCCCCATTCACCCATGAAAACCCATTGGGTGACTTTGGGCAACTCACACTCTCTTAGCCTCAGAGGATGGCAATGGCAACCTCCCCTCTGAAGAAACTTGCCGAGAAAACCCTGTGATGTGTTCACTTTAGTTGGAAACAACTTGAAGGCAAACCACACACACAACACATGCTCTCAAGCTTATTGTCTAGAAGAAATGGCATTGGGAGGGAAGAGGGAAAAAGTAAGCCCAAGTACTTGTTCTTAACTGCAAAATTCTTACAAAGAGGTGAGAATGGAAAACAGGCCAAGGAGTGGATGAATGATGCTGATCTCTCAGTGAAAACTAGGAAGGAAGGGGTCTGGTGTAAGTAAATTCTTAGGGAAGCTGCTACATAGTGTGACTGTGTAACTGAGGCAGAATTAATGCAGCTTGACACCACTTTAACTGCCCTGGCTCAATGCTATGGAATTCTATGATTTGTAGTTTTAGCCTTCTTTGTCAGAGGTCTCTGGTGCCACAACAAACTACAAATCTCAGGATTCCATATGATGTAGCCATGATAGTTTAAGTGATGTCAAACTGTGTTAATTTTGCAGTATGGCAAAAGCCATGGGCCAAATACAATAGCCTCACCCATTCCCTCAGAGACTGGACGACACACAGCTTAAAACCCCCTTCTGGTGCAAGCAGAACAGACGATGGCTAGCCAGTTCAGCACCAGAACAGAGTTTTACTCTTCTTACCCCAGATTTTAAAAAGTCCCTGTTTCTCCAGATCTTCCTTGTACCATTCTGGTACAGGGCAGCTGATCACACATCTGGCATATCTGCCACTGCTACCAGTTGCTTTCTCTGAGGTCAGAACAAGGTGCCAGCCATGTAACCATCACTGTGTACCTCATCCTGATTTCAGAGCAAAGTGATCTGTGGTGGTAGCAGATGCACCAGGTGGCTCCACAAGGCACACGTACGGTCTAGCATCAGAATGGAGGACTTTGCAATGGAAAAGGGCTGGTGCAGCTTTGGGGCCAGAATACTCTGGACTACCCTGCACTGGTGCAGATAGGGCCTGAGAGAGTAGTAAGTGTGAGCAGTATTGCAGATAAGAGTATGGCATGCAAGGAGAATATAGGAAATATGACACAGACAATCTTGTTCATACCAAAGATGCAAAAACAACAGCAACACCAGAAAGAAATGTCACAAAAAACAAAAAACATATAACTTTAAAACTTTGCCTACTTTATTAGTGCAATGTCTTCCAGTGCTCAAATGTCCTCATAGCCAAGCCAGCCATAATACCATCACCACTCTGAAATAAGGATTGGGTATATGTACCTCCAAGAAGTTGTTATATACTACAGCTCCCATAATCCCTCATTGTTAGACTTAGTATTGACTATGGCTTATAGAAGTTGCAGTCCAACAGCATCTGGGGGTATACAAGTTCTCTGTCACTGCTCTAAAACATTGTATAATATTGTAGCCTGTTTCTAGCAGATGCCTATTAAATGTTTCCTTATTCTTGGTAACATACTTCAGAACGACAATGACATTTCAGCTTCTGATATTTGAAACAGCCCTTCACTTTTAATTATTGGTAATCATAATATAGGATCACTAGCCCCAAATGTATTCAACCCGAGCACATTTAATTATATCTGAAATGTCACTGTAGCAAACAATTGTTTCAATGCACTTCAATTTTCAGTGAGTTTGCTTCTCTATTCTGTGTTGGCTGTTAAAGAGCTAACAGAAAACACACAAATGGGAAAAGACTATTATTATCTCTCCTAACGCTTTATCTTTTAAATATAATCTGTATAATGGCAACAAATGGAGTCTGTGACCAAAGATCACAGATCCACTGGGCCTTCTGTAGTCTTGTATTAAAAAGATACCTCACACTTCTACAAAGTTAATAATACAATGGTCAATAGGTGGCAAGAAAAGGTATCACAAAATGGTTATGTTCAGAATCATGCTCAGTGATCTAGAGACACTAAATAGCTAGTGAGTGCTGAATTTTCTGTATGAAATCATGGCAGAGGAGATTCCTCTCAACAGCATAAAGAAGTAGTAGCAAAGAAGTTATTTAGCTCTAGACAAAGTTGGTAGGGAGGAATCACAAAGGAGGCCAATGTGTAAACTGTTGGGTAAGGACTGTGGAAGTTGCTGGCACAATTCCAACATGGCTGCCAAAGATTGTTCAATAAGAGGTCAGAAGTGGTGGGAAGGGAAAGCAAAGACTACTGCAGAAAAAAGAGAGAGAAAGTGGCTCCACAAACAAGTGAACATTTTTGAAGCATTTCTAATCAGGGATGTAAATTTTCATAAATTTCATTCTCACAAGCTACAATAAATTTTTTTACTGTCTTTCCCTGCACTATGAGACTGTGCAGTTTTCAAAGATTATAATGGTTTGGGTCCAGGTTACCTATGGTGTTGCCTTTTCCTGTATGATCCACCTTGTACACTCAGGTCCTCTGGGGGACACTTACCTCTGCGTTAGAACTAGGTTGGCAACTGTCAACCAGGGGACTTTTTCATCAGCCAGCTCTAGACTGTGGAAAGACCTGCTGGAAGAGATTTTACAGCTGAATATGCTGTCTGAATTTAAAACAACATTAAAGACTAATCTCTTTCAGCAGGTCTATCCAGATGATTTTTAAATTGTAAGATTTAAATGATGAATTTTAAAATGTGGTTTGTTTTAATATAATAATAATAATAATAATAATTTTATATTTCCCGCCTCTCTCTATGGATCGAGGAGGGATTACAACCATACAACATATTTATTTATTTATTTATTTATTTATTTATTAGAGTACTTATACCCTGCCCTTCAGCCCTAAAGGCTTTCAGAGCGGCTTGGGTCTTGTTTGTTCTTTTAAACTGATGTGTATTTTTAACGCATATTGTGTATTTGTTGGTCACTGTTCCCCACCCTGATCCGTGGGGAGAGGTGGGTAAGAAATAAATATCATAATCATATTGAATGTACTCTGTGCAAAAAAAAATTGAATTTGGGATTTTATGTACAGAAAACATGATTTCTGCACAAAGAACAAGTTTCTTACACAGAAAACAGCACTTTCTATGCAGAAAGCTATTTTCTTTTTATAAAATCTCTTTTCAGCGTAGTAATATTGTTTTCCACAGACGTCAAAAGACAACATACATTTTTAAATAGACAGAATAAGTCATGAACTGGAAATAATTCAGAAAATGTTGTTTTCGATACACAAACAGAGAGATTTGAGGAGTGAAACCTAAAACCATGTGCATTTTTCATGCAAAGTTAGGCATTATGAATATTCTTGCCCATGTAGGATTATCCTTATCAGAACTGTCATTTTTGGCAGTCCATGCAGACTGTGGAGGGTCCTGGGCACAAAATCGCTCCTCAGACCCATTTTGGTGCCTACCCCCAGCAGAGAGGAAGAATGCCCTATTTCCCAGGATGCCCTATTTTCACTCTACTATCACCATGTAGTACAGTGGTTCTCAACCTTCCTAATGCTATGACCCTTTAATACAGTTCTTCATGTTGTGGTGACTCCCAACCACAAAACTATTTTTGTTGCTACTTCATAAATACAGTATGTGTTTTCTGATGGTCTTAGGCAACTCCTATGAAAGGGCTGTTCGACCCCCAAAGGGGCCGCGACCCACAGGTAGAGAACTGCTGATCTAGTACAATGCATGAGGCACACAGCATTCCTAAATTAAAGTCAATTGCCAATGAAACTGTATCCCTGGACCCTGTATTTTATAAATGAGGAATCAACCTTGGGAAGTCACACTTTCTTTCTGCCCCTTGTTTCAAATGCAGATTCCTTCCTCCTTACATTCTCCAGCTTAACAATGGTTTAGAGCTACATTAGCTAAACAAAGCCTTTCAAACCAGAGCACAATATGGACACGTTTCCTAAATGAGAAGAAAAGAAAACATTAACATATGCAAAAAGAAAGGCAAGCAGACAATAAGAACTGCAAAAAAAAAAAATGGATTTTGAGGAGCAGATTGCTAAGAACATTAGGACCAACAATTAAAAATATTTAAATACTTTTCCTGAAGTAGAAAATTAGTGAGGGAGACAGTTGTTCTTTAAATAACACGGAAGTTAAATGAGAACCGAAGAAGGACAAGGAGACTACAGAAGCATAGAACTAATTTATTTGAGTCTGCTTGCACTGATTTTACTACAAGCTCAAATATTCATACCTGAACTGATATTTTGAGAAAAGAAGTCTGAGGAATTGAAGCAGATAGTAGTGACAAATGATGAAGTACCACACCTTAATGAAACACCAAAAGTCAACAAATTGTCAGGATCAGTTGGATCCATTTGAGAGATCTTTAACTAAAAAAAGTTATTGGCGGGTTACATACCGCCATTTGGGACGTCCCCAGGACGTCCCAGTTTAAAAAAGGGGCGTCTCTTCTAGACGCCCCTACTCCTGTTACAGACTCTGTCTGTAACAAATGGCGGCGGCCATTCCACACGGCTGCCGCCATCTTGATGTAGCGGACGCTGTGCGTCTGCATGTCACATGGAGCTTATGACGTCGCGAGGGCGCCATTGGCACCTCGCGGCATCATAACTGCGACGCGGGAAGAAGCTCCATTTTGGAGCTTTTTTTGCTCCGCGCGGGAGCTGTGCGGTTTGGCTGCTGCGGCTCCCTCGCGGAGCAAACAGCAGCGCCGGCCTGTAACGGAACATTAATTGTAAAATAAAAATATGTAACATGCTCCTTAGACTGGTTTCTCTCAGATGGTTAAAAAGCGATAATTGTTATGTTTTCAAAACTGGCAGAATGCATAAGCATATTTATCCAGCATTTAGAACAAGGGTGGGGAAAGTGTGGCTCACGGGCTACCTGAACCCCTGAATGCTGTATTTGTATCCAAGTCCACCAGATCCACCCAATCCTCCTACCCATGCCAAAAACATCCCACAAACGCTCTGACCAAAGTTCAATCCATGTTCTTGATGGAAGCAGCAGCCAAAAGTCACTTCAGGTTGTGAAAATAGAAAATCTACATAGAAAGCTACATAAAGTTCTGGTCACTGTACCACAAGAAGAACATCAAAATTGGAGACAGTCAATCAAAATGATCAAAGAGCCAGCAGTCTCCTACCTAAGTAAAGGGTACAATATTTGGGGCTCTTAAACTCAGAAAGGCAAGGAAGGAGGGACATGGCAAAGATGTATACAATCATGCATGTTATGAAGACGGTGGATAGGGAGATGCTTTTCTTTCCCTTCTTATATCATTCCAAGGATCATCCAATTAAGCTAAATGGCAAGTATGTAAACCAAATTAAAGTAAGCATTTCTTCATACATTGCTCCATCTTCATATGCTGACCATAAATGGAGAGTATATAAACCAAGTTAAACTAAGTATTTTTTCCACACTGCTCCATCAGACCCGGGCTGGACTGAAGATTTTTATATCTCTGGACCCAGAAGACCTTTCCCATTCTTCATCCCTTCCAATATAAGTGGAACACCTCTGGCTTGGAGCCTAGCACTTCTCCTCTTTCCCTCAGGCAAACTTCTTTAAGACCATTGCCAGCTCTGATGAGCTGACATAAGGATGCAGGTTCCTGCTATAAAATGGAGAGGGGTAGATCATTAGGAGCTGCAGGTTCTGAGGAGATAAGAGATCCCAGGCTCAATGGACCCCATATCCCATAGATTCATAGACTGCATCAGGACAGGTCATGGTGCAGGGCATACGTTGACTTCCAGCACCTCTGCCTCCAGTGCTGCTGGTCTGGTCAATCCCTCCTCATCTGACCTGGAATCATAGCCCAGCCTGGTAGAATGAAATTGCTGTTATGTTTTTAAAGTACTACTTCTTCTGGGGTTACTGCAACAAAATGTTTGGGTTAAGAAAATTGGTGGGAGAACAAAGATATTGTGCCTGCTGATCTCCTTAAGCATGATTTGGATATTTTTTTTCCCCTTTTCACTCTAAAACTGCTTCCTTGGAAGTAAAGTTCATTGAACTGAATGGAATCTTTTCTCAAGAGAGTCTGTTTAAGATTGGGGATATTTAAGATATATATTGCCATGAAGTGCCTGTTTAGCACATCATTCTTCTGCTAATAAGAGTTTCAAAATGTGACAGTGGCCAGATCACTCAAGTACCACTAAGCATCATATGTCATTGACCAACTTCTAACATAGCAAAAATAAATACATTCTCTGAAGCAGACAAGAAATATAAGTTGTTGAGAAACAATTTAATCTACATCTCTTCTTCTGCAGTAAATGCCTCTGAAGACCTATTATCTCATGACCTTCTCAGCAGCAGGTAGCTGCACATTTCAGTTTACCCGCACCCACTTCTATCTGTGGTGTAACACCATGAACAAGTTGAGTGCATGCTGATACCACATATGCCAGTATACTGGTACTGAAATGCTTGAAAAACTCCTCTTGCAATGGTACAAGGAAAGCCAATTGGCTCAGAGTTCTGCAAATGGCAGTAGTGTGAACATGGCATTATATCAGCTACAGCTGGTAATCAGTACAAATGAAATGAAAATATTGGAGCCACATGCTGAGAGGGGCATGAAAAGAAGTGTTGTGTCTGGAACATTCAGAGTGATTAAAGCGAGTTGCAAAGTCTGTAACTGTTTCTATAGATTATTTGGGAAGTATATGTCTTTAAAAAAACAGCTACTGCTATATGCCAGTACATTTAATTTAACATTCTATTTAACAACAGAAAGGATAGAGTTAATTTTATCTACTTTACAGGTGAAAAAAGCTACTAGGTATAGCACAGCTTTAAATGGTACATGGAAGGTTAAAGCCAGTGTCACACAGTGTAGGAAGAAATCCTATAGTGTTCATCCTGGTCATACATAAAGAAACAGAATATGCTTAAAATTTACACATCAGGTGTTTTTGTAAATCACATAATAAACCACAAAAGAAGTCAATGTAGATATAGCACACAGCTGGTTGACTTCAAACATCTGCACCAATATTTTAATAAATATTTTTAGTACCACTATTGGCACAAAGCTATAGTTCAAAATGTAGCCGTCAGTGCAACATTTGATATTAGTCTACCCTAGAGATACATTCACTTCACAAGTCTTACTACAAGCTCTAAATTTCAGTTCTATTTTTTCTGAAATGAACTAAGCTACTCACACTGCCATATTGTCCTGCACTTTCTGTTTGTAAATGTTAGGAAATAGACCAATAATACCTTACACTACACTAGTTCTCTGGCTTGCCTAAGAAAACATGAACCTCATCATCAATAATGGAACTTATCTTCTGATTTTGCTTATTTAGGAATTTTTCATGGATGAAGTCAAGAAAGAAGCACTTGCTGGTTTTGTTAATTAGGTAAATAAAATGTTTAAAAGTACATGAAAGATTTTTTATCTTATATGAAAGATTGAAGTAGCTGAGAAGTTAACATTTTCATATCATATCATATCAGTGTATGATGAAATTTCCATAATTTGTTATTTTTTAACTTAGGACATGTCTGCACAGACCAAATATGCTGGTATCCCCTCGTACCCATGCCAGGGAGACCAAACAACGCATGGTCCAAACCCCAGTTTTGGTGCGGACAAACCAGATGCTGTCTGGCACGTTCTGCACCAGAAAAGATGCATTAGCCATTTACCACACATCAAAATAAGTCCCTTGTTGCTCTGGTTCCTCTGGAGTCTTTTTTGGCAGCATCGAATATATTTTGTATGTGCCACCTACTGGGGTACCTAGTGCAGTCACTGCTGGTGAGAGTTGTGTGCTCTGAGTCCAGAACATGGCATCCAGTCATTTGATTGCTGCCGAATGCCATGTTCTGACTTCAGAATATGCAATCCTCACCAATTGTGGATTATGTTGGGGGCCCAGCAGCCCACATATGTCAGTAGTTGACCAGTGCCATGACGGAGGGCTTTTACAGTGGAGGACCATAGGGGCAACTCTGAGGCCAGGATACATTGGGTTGCCCTCAATATATCCTGCATGTGCAGACATGTCCTTTGTCACTTTTCCTGAGATGCTGAATAGCATAATTCTACAAAATTATTAGACTATATATATTAATTAGCGTTGTATTTGGAATACTCTGACACCCAACATTTTAAGGCAAGCCTCTTGATGTTTACACTCATACTTTTAGGCACATACAAAATCCTGTTTCACAGAAGAAAAAAGCATAAAAAAGGCTTGTAATAGATCCTTTTAATAAAAATTGATTTTAGATTCACTCTAAATTGATGAAAATGTTAGCTGATAAAAGCAAATCTCATTGAAGCAATTTTTGTTAAAAATCAAGCCTCTTAAGACATGGAGGAAGTGAGGAGGGAGATAAGGCCAGGGTATAGTGATCACACTTTCTTAATTAGTTTCAATGAAATCCTGTGCGTGTCCATTAGCATGATTAATTTATCTTTGCTTGGGAAACAAATGGGCATAGAGATCACATCACAGTTTTATGTTGCTCAGCTGCATTACATAAATTAAAATAAAAATAATTTGGGCTCAATACTGACCTATTGTGAGTGCAGTGCTTGTGGATGGAGGAGTCCCAGAGCTCAGTAAAGCCAGGTTGTCCTTATCCTTCTGGTAAAAGCAGTATAAGGTAACTGTAGAGAAACTACTTGGAGGCACTGTTGGGAATGGAGAGAGGCTGATGTATTCCTCCCATATGTCCAAACAGACCTCCATTTTAGCACCATTTAAATAAGAATTGATTATTTTGAACCAATTAGCAGCTTTGTATAAAGTTCTCCTAAGAACAGCAATAGTTTCAACACACAAGTGCCACAACAAATGAACTGAATCTTCTTCATTTGAAAGGGAGAAAATCCCCAAAGAAAGTCCCTTCCCCTTCATGATTTTGCTCCACTGAAAGGTCTGAGGAACCACATCATCCAAGATTTTTTTGAAAGTCAGAAAGGCTTGACACAATGCTGTGAGGGGTGCAGGCAAGGAGTCCCACGGTACTCAGTCAATCCCTGTCTGCTCCATTAAACCTGATGATTTAAGCAGTGACATTCCTAGCATATTTGACACCAGTGTGGATTATTTTTTAATACCCCCCTTCAACAGCCCTTTCCAGTTATGGCAGAGTTGTTGGCCAGGTGGGAAAGAGAGGCAACTTCCCACCAGGTACCAGGTGACACTGCCTGCCTTGGTGATGCCCCTGGACCACAGTGTGCCTAAATACCCTAAAGATCCCAGATCCCATCTGATTTTGGAAGCTAAGTGGAGTCGGCTCTGGTTGGTAATTGGATGGGAGGCTGCCAATGAATACCAGGTGCTGTAGGCTATATTTCAGAGGAAGGAACTGGCAAAATCACCTCATAAGGCCACCTGAAGGCACATACACACATGTACAATCAAATGCAAGTAGTACAAGGGGCCATGGAAGAAAGTGTGAGGCCTATGAACATCACACAGTGCTATTAAATTCCAGGATATGTCAGTCAAAGTTCTATTTTAGAAAATCTGCCAGAAAACATTAAAGTAAGCTTTAGTAAGCCTACAGAAGAGCAAACCTTAGCAAGAATGTGTCAGCAGTGCATCTACAAATCCATGTTCTGTCTTACCACCTTTTTAGTATTTGCTAAGAGTCAGCAGCATGTAAATGGGAGGGTTCTAGTAGATATTATATGCATGGAGTATCTATTTGGATCCTCTTAAATAACTTTCAGTGGTGAGATAAGACAATAAGCCTTCTTATGTACCATAATTTTAGTTATTTCTTTATATATTTATTTCCTGCCTTTCTCTCAGAAAGGGACCAAAAGCAGCTCACAGATGAAATCAGTTAAAAACTTCATAATCAAAATTGAAAAACAATTAAAATCATTTTGATAAAACAATAAAAATTGCATTAAACATACAAATGCTAAAAACATAAATAGATCATGCTGTCATTCCAAAAGCCTCCCTGACAGAAATTATATATTAAATGTCTCCTTGCGTACAAACATCATTGTGTGCTGGTGAAAGAAAAGTAGGGAGGGGGCCAGCCAAGCCTCCTGTGGAAGGGAATTCCAGAGGGTGAAGCAGCCACTGAGAAAGCTGTCTCCTATGTCCTCACCAATTGAGCCTGTGATGGTAGTGGGAGTGTGAGAAAGCCTTCCCTTGAAGATCTTAGAAATCTTGCAAGTTCGTATGGGGAGATACCATCCTTCAGACAGTCTGGACTTCAGCCATATAGGGCTTTATAGGTCATAACCAGAACTTTGAATTGTGTCTGGGAATGAACTGGAAGCCAGTGAAGCTGTTTCAGCAAGGGAGTTATATGCTCCATAATTGTAAGGATCTGTATTGCAACTACTACTATTTAATTTAATTATAAATGATTGGATGTCAGTGATGAGGAGTGAGTTAGGCATGATTCTGAAGGACACAAAGTTATTCAGCATGGTAGGGAAAAAAATAGGAACAGTTTTGCAACCATATTTTAAAAGCTGAATCCCTGCTTGGCCATGGAAACCCACTGTGTGACCTTGGAGAAATCACACTATCAGCCTCAGAGGAAGGCAGAGGCAAGCCCTCTCTGAACGAACCTTGCCAAGAAACCCATGATAAGTTTGCCTTAGGATCAAGGCACACAACAATGAGCACTGGAGCCTCTGGCTGAGAAGACGAATTATGTGTGTGTGTTCCGTGCCTTCAAGTAGTTTCTGATTTATGGTGATCCTAAGGTGAACCTACCATAGGGTTTTCCTGGCAAGATTTGTTCAGAGGTTTGCCATTGCCTTCTAACTATCCCTTATTAAACGGCAAATCCCAGGATTCCAGACAATGGTATCATAGCTGTTAAAGTGAAATATAGCACTGCAGCTCTATAGTGTGAAAAGGTCACTTGTGGCTATGGTGGAGAATTCACAAAAATATCAACCTGGTATAGTGCCATCTATGTTATTATTCTGAATGTAAAAAAAATGTTGCTGGTTGCTTTTTAAATGTGATGTAATACAAAGCTGACATTGTCCAAAGTTGTTTTAAAGCTGTGAGTGTGAGTGAATTAGACATTTACCCCTACCAGAACAAACTACAATTTCTCCCATTTTCTTATTTTTGATGTGACCCTCCTATTAGATATCTCTTTCTCATGCCTATGCACAAGAAACTCTAGGACTTTATATTTTCCTATATCAAATACAGGAAAACAAATCTCTGCTCCCCAATCTCACGTAGTTGTAGTTGCACTCTCTTTCTATCTTCTTTAGAAAAGAACCTTTGGTATAGGGCAGGATAGGTGGCCCTGCAGATCAGAATGTTGCATGTGGTTGCTCTAGTATGGATTGGCTCTGGCAAATTATGCAATATCGGAACATAAGACAGAAGGAAATAAGTTTTTCCTCCATGAGGCGGCCCAGTGAACTGGACAGCAGCTACTTCTATCTTGACATTAAAATGCATTTTACAATAATAAAGCTAGACAGAAGAAAGATGGAATGTCTAATTGTAACACGGGCTAGACCAAAAACTAAGCTCATCTCCAATTCTTAATCTTTTTCTACTTCTTTTCATTTAAAGTGAGAACTCAAGGTGCTGTTCTTTTTTCTTCCTCTAATCATTTTCCCCTTGGCTTTGAAGTTTCTGTAAGCTGAGGATAGCTTATCAGAAAAGTCCTGGAGAATGAAAGATGCTTAAACAGGGGTGGGTGGGAGAGAGTGAATAAGGGGAATTTCAATATCCCTAGGAAGACGCTGAGCTCTTTGGTAAAAGGCAAATACATATTCAGTCCCAGAGCAGAAATCATTTCACTACACTGGATAAAGTACCAAAATCCGTCCTTAGAATTATCATATCCCAAAGCTTTGCTTAAGATGTACTTTGTACTCTGGGCTGTTAGTGACTCACAAGAGAGACTGAGGAATCCCACCTCACCTCACCATCCCTTTCAAGCTCTGTATAACATAGGATAATAGCCTTAACACTGAGAGACTTAATACTTACAGAGGGCTTATTTGCACTGGCTCAACAACCCTTTTCATCTCATTATGCACCAAGATGGTGCGCCTTGAATCATAGGTCACTTAAAACAGCTGCCTTTTGACTACGGTGTATACTGATGTGAAGCACCATTTCACATCATGGGTTTGTTAAGGTTTGGGTGTCAATAATATCCAAAATGTTAAACTAAATCCTTCAAAACAGCACACTTTGAAATGTACCGAAGGCTGCTCTGGAGCAGTTATGAGGAAGTGCTACTTAACTGCATTTGCAGAACAAAACTGCTTATTTATCTTCAATTCTGATTTTGCACCAATCTGTTTACCAAGATATTTCAATTGGCTATGGAATTAAGCAACATTTTTAAAATGGAGTCCCCATGTCCCAGCACTCCCATGTGTACAGGTAAACTGAATATATCTATGCAACGGGGATATAAAGTACATTAAGCAAAGTTCACAATGCAGTAACGTATATACTTGACTATAAGTCAACCTCATGTATAAGTTGGACAGTTTTTGGGGCCAAAATTATGGATTTTGCCATGACCCATGGATAAGTCAAGGGTAAAACTGGAGACTCCCTCAGTGTGTGTATGTGTGCGTACAGCAAGAGAGACTCTAATTGAGGCTATTTGTTTCAACTTTGGTTTCAGCTTTCACCCAGATAGCAACGGCCAGCATGAGCGGGAATCTGTCTAACAGAAATTAATCACTCAAGACTCTTTCTACTTGGCTCAAGAGAGAAAAAACTCTCTTCACACTGCATAGGGAAATCTGAAAGAGCTGCTATCACATTACTATACTAAAATGTAAATAAGTCAACCTGGGATTTTGGGGTCAATTTTTAGGCATAAATTTTTAGACTTATAGATGAGTATATACAGTATATACTTTTTTTTGAACAGGCAGCATACCAAATAAGTGTACACACGCATACACTGCAATCACTGAATAACTGCTCTCTTGCTGCTACCACCAACTCTTCCTTTTCTTATCCTGTTGGAGCCTTAACTGTCCCTCAGCTGGTTGAGCAAGATGACAGAAAGCATGCTACTAATATTTCAGACACTCAATAATGCAGTATTTTGTTTCCTAGCAGCAAGAGTGGATGGTAGCAAATAAATGAGAAGAACAAGGGAACAGTTCTATTTCTCATTTGGCCTATTATCCCATTTCCTTCCTTCTGTGCACTTTGGAGGATTTCATTTGAATGGCTTTTTAAGGCTGTCTTCTCTTCTTATACTGTAAATATTGTCAAGCAAGGCAAGACATTTTTCACACTACAAGAAGGGATATAACTTCATGTCTCAGGCTTATTTTTAAAAATAATTAATCACTTTAGTTTTAATAAATAATGAATAGATCCAGTCAAAACAGAATTCATAAGTCAACAACAAATGCTTATTTAAAGCTAGGTTTGTATGTCACATGAACCTACCTGCTTCTGTAATGAGAACAGCAAAGCAGGAACTAGAGGGCAGCAAGTACCACATCACGGTTCATTAACCAACATTTTTGTCTTAAATTGACATGCAAACCTGGCCACTTTCAAGGCTTGAATGATCTAAAATATGTTTTTCTTGCATAACACATATTAGCTGACATCCTGTTGGGGCCATATGCATACATAGGTTTCCCTTATGCATGCCTATTTATTTATTTAAGTGCTGCAGGGGTTGGTATTCCCTTCCTCTCTCCATAGTGCCCCAGATCCAAGTTACTGAGCAGTCTACGAAGATGCTGCCTGCTGCATGGCTATTCCAGCTTTGTGGGGTCTGTGCAGGATTGCAGAAGTGTCTCCCCATCAATAGACCTAAAATGCTATCAATACTGAGACCTGCTGGGGTCCTCTTGAGGTCTCAGCATGAGGGGTGTATTAAAGCATTTTACTCCAAGTCTCTAGCTAAGTCTCAAGTCTCTGCCTTTAAGTTTAAAATCAAGTCTCAGGGAGCCAATTTTGACATGAGCCCTGGTGGCGCAGACATGAACCATGGTGGTGAAGTGGTTAAATGCCTGTACTGTAGCCACTCACGCACAAACCTCAAGGTTGCGAGTTCATTACCAGCCAAGGCCTCAAGCTCGACTCATGCTTGCATCCTTCCGAGGTCATTAAAATGAGTAACAGATTGTTGGGGGCAATTAGCTTACACATTGTAAACCACTTAGGGAGTGTTTAAATGCACTGATAAGTTATATAGAATTGTACTTGCTATTGCTATTCAATGGGCAGTGATGTGCACACATCCATATCAGTGCATCTGTCCATATCAGTGCATCTATGTGTATGTGCCATCATTGAATAATATGGGGCATGGCGATCCACAGGAGATCCAATCTCTGGATTACTAGACCAATGATGCAGAAGCCCACTGTAGTAAAAGGAAAGCAATAGATACTGCTGTTGTTGTTGCTGTTGCTGTGTGCCTTCAAGTCACATCTGACTTATGTTGACTCTACCACTGGGGTTTCTTGCCAAGATTTGTTCAGAATGGGTTTGCTGTTCTCTTCCTCTGAGGCTGAGAGAATGGGACCTGCCCAAGGCAACTGAGTGGATTTCAATGGCTGAGTGGGAATTTGAACCCTGGTCTCCAGAGCTTTAGTTGAACAGTCAAACCACTACACAGCATTGGTTCTCAATAGATACTAACTCAAATTAAACCCTAGACTACACTGACTAACAGTGGTGTCACTAGGGTTGGTGATACCAGTAATTCATGGTATCAACCTCTCCGTCCCCCACTGACCTCCCATACCACAACTATACAGAATCCTTAGCAATGTTCTTTGTAGTAATGCTACTCATACATCACAATTCCCATATATCACTGAATGTAATGGCCATAGTTGTGGCATAAACAAAAGTAAAATTAAAATTATACCTTTAAATTATAATATCACACACACAGCTTAAATGTATTTACATTGACATAGTTTCATGTGGTTAAAGTGAAAGTTTGGGAGATTTTTTTAAAAAAACATTAAATTTAAAATTTATTAAAAAAACACAAAACTGATGCCACTCCTTTGTTCTCCAATTGAGATGCTCTCCACTCACACCATTTCTTCCACTGAGCTCCAGCATTTTAAAAGGATGCAGGTGAATATCACAGCCCATTTATACCAATAGGCAGCTGTTTTAATGTCACTCCTCCTTAGAGTATCACTTGGTGTTATCCATAGCCCCTGCACCACCTAATGATGTCCCTGATCACTAATATATTCTAAATGTCTTTTACACAAACATCAAAAAGGCATGTGTTTCAATAATAACATTTTCTGGAATCCATGAAAATTTGTAGAAATTTAACAATCCAAATAGTAAACTATTTTGCAAGTCCATTATATCCCAATGAAAACAAAGCATTTTCAACTTCATGTAGCATATGTACAAAATATTATAAACTCATTATTGAAAATGAGCAAAAAACTTCATGTATTACAAGCTTTGGGTCACAACCTGTAGTTGATAAAAGATGTTCTATGATAGAAGGCAACATAGCCCAATTATCTTATACATGCCCCTCACATCGGTCAGGCTGGCTTTGAATTAAACATAAACAAATTTCAGCATCTTCCTGGAATTGTAATACAGAGCAGTACAAAGTCTGTTCCAAGCATACTTTTCCTTTAAAAACTATTCAAAAAATGGAAATTATTTGCCACATGACTATAATTCTCAGGAGTATTCCATTTTAAACTATTCTTTGTGTGAAAACACATATCTGAAAATAAAGATTTGCTGAGCTTCCTGTATATATTAATGTATGGAACTTGGATGCAAAAACCTCTACACCTGACTTACAAACACAGCAAGTGGCTGCCATAAAACCTTCCTGGGCAGATAATGTTTTATTTAATTAATTGCTTTATATTCTGTCTTTCTCCTTGCACAAGATCTGAAGGGTCAGAAAATTCCAGCAGAAACTGCCATAGTCCAGCCTCTCCTCTCCTCTCTGAAAAAGATAGGGAGGGCTGAATGAAGTGGGAGTGATTTTTGTCCCCTTCCTCTGGTGAATTTTATATTCAACTGTAATACCTCCCTCCCTGACACTTCAATCTAAAGTCTCTGCAGTTCCTTCTTGGCTATCATGACCAGCACATGAAGAAAAACTCAAGGGGCATGCACTTGTAGCACATACTTTCAATATAATATATGTTATTAATTAGAATATACATACACACAAAAAGCCTCAAGTGCTCATGCCACTATTAAAATAATGTTAAAGCTTAAGTGGATAGAGTAGAAAATAACTTATGGAACATTCTATGCTGACAAACATTTAATATTCCTCAGCATTACAGGATCATACACACATGCCGATTACTTATGCAGTGATAAAGGACATATTTGTCTCCCAGATAAAATACAGTGAAATATAACCACTTACCTATTAGCTCCTTATTTCGGACATCTAAGGCCATATTCCGTAAAGCTGTTGCAACCGCACATACTACTCGGTCATTGTCTATTCGAAGGAGCTCTACCAGGATTGGCAGACCTTTTTCCTTCCGTACTGCAGCACGGATATATACTGACCACTGTAAAGAAACATTATACGGAGGAGAATTAGAAAGAGGCATTTAAAAAGAAGTATAAACTATGATATAAACAAGTAAGATTTTAAAATTCTGGGTTACATTAATTCTCATTTCCATTTAAAAAACACTATGATAATCTGGTACCAGCACAATGTGTATTTTACAAGTACAGCGGGCCTTTCCAGACTAACCTCCAGCTGAATTAAGCAATCGATCCATTCACTCTTTCACCGCCTCTCCTGTGTCGATCCTTAGTTACAAAATTCGTAACTAAGTACACTGTAATGGGGATACTGTATTGTATCTTGATGTTTATGTGCAATTTTAGCAGAAGGAAGGAGGGCTAAGGGGTTTAGGGAAACTTTATTATTGTCTGTATATCTGTTTTATTGGACTGTTGTTATCCGCCTAGATTCTGGAAGGGAGAGGTGGGATATAAATAAATAAATATATCATCATCATCATCGTCATCCACAGATTCTTTATCCATAGATTCAACCGCCCATGGCTTTAAAATACTATAAGGGACACTATTTTAATATGCTATTGTATATAATGGCCTGTTACAGACTGCCAAAATAAAGCTGCATCAGGTCTCTTTGGAGGTATGTTGTTTAAAAGATGCATGGGTCCTAAGAATCCGGAAGCTACACCAAAGCTGCACTCCAGTGCTTAGGAATGGAGTGTGGCTTTGGCGCGACCTCTGGACTCTTAGGACCCATGCATCATTTAAACAACATACCTCCAAAGACACCTGAAGCAGCTTTATTTTGGCAGTCTGTAACAGGCCAAAATGACCTGAGCCCAAACCCCAGCAGATACCAAAGGCCCATTCTAAATATATTCAGGTGCCTTTTGTGGCTGATACTGAAGGAACAATGCCTGCCATTTAAATCTCATTAAGAGATTGTATCTAGTTGGGTTATATGTTCCCTCCTTTCCTCTACTATTTGGTGCAAAATTTATCTGGATGACTACACTATTGGCTGAGCCAGGGTTGTATCATGATCAGAATGTTGGAGAAGGATTAAGTAGGTGTTATTCAAATCCTCCCTTGGCCATGAAGATCACTGAATCACTTTGGACCAGATACTGTATGTCTGCCTCAGTTGTATCACATCTGTGTTGTGATGATAAAGTACATAGAAAAAGAGCTAGGTATGCCACTTTGAGCTCAGCCATAAAACACTGAGACCACTGCAAGTGCCCAAGTCTCAGATCAGTCAAATGACCCAAAAGGATACTGTGGTCGATTGTATCAAATGCTGCTGAAAGATCTAAGAGGACCAATAAGGATGCACTACCTGTCTAACTACTGCTGTATGTCATCCACTAAGATGATCAAGGCTGTTTCTGTCCCATAACCAGGCCTAAACCAAGATTGAAATGGATCCAAGTAAACTGTTTCATCCAAAAAAGCCTGGAATTGCATTGCCACCACGCGCTCAAGGACCTTATTTAGAAAAGGTAGATTAGAGACTGGCTGACAGTTACCTAGGGAGGTAGTGTTTCAACAAAGGTCTCACAATTGCTCCTTTTAGAGAGGTTGTTACATAGTTCTCTTTTACAGAAGCGTTTACAACCTCCATCACCCAACTGGCCAGTCCTCTTCTGGCACCTTTAATTAGCCAACATGGGCATGAGTTTAATGGATAAGTGGTTGGCCTCACCTCTCCAAGCAACTTATCCACATCATCATGTTGAACAAATTGAAACTCAGACATCTAAACCAGAGAAGTACATGCCTCACCAGACTCTACCTTTAATTCAGAGTCCAAGCCAGAATGAATCTGAGCAATTTCTTCTGCAAAGTATTTAACAAATTCATCACAATACTTTTCTGAGGGCTCCTTCTCAGAAGTCTGAGGTTGAGGGTGTAATAACTCTTTAACTACCCAGAACAGTTTCACTGGATGAGATTGAGCTGATGTGATAGAGACAGCAAATGGTTTCTTTGCTGCACAGATTGCTGCAAAGTAGGTTTTAAAATAGGCCTTAATTCATGCTTGGTCAGATTTCCTGAACATGTCAGTTGAACGTCCTATCAGCTTGAATCTGGTTGCATCATTAGCCACAGTACTACTTGCAGGTGTCCTCTGCTCTTCCCCAGTAGCTTGTTGAGTGCTTTCTAACCTGGGAGTCTCATCTTCTGGCACTACTACTTTTGTTTACGATTGTCTCATCAAAGTGTTTTTGTGGGAAAAGGCATTCAAACGTGGTTTTCTGTGGTTCCTTTTGTGTGGTAGTAAGAAGTATTAGCTATGGTGACACTGCCGTTGTCTCTTAGAGATCCTCTGCCATTGTCAACCTCCCATGTTGCTGCTATTTGGCACATTTAGCGTGGCTCCTCAAAAAAAGCCTGTCTGGCCTGGAAGAATCTGTCAGCAGCACTGCTGCCATCAGCATAGCCTCTTGCCTCACAAGAGCCACCACCACAGAAAGGTAGTGCCATTGGTGGAATGTCTGTATCAGCTTTTTGTATTTTAAAAATTTGATGATTCATTTTTTTTACAGTGGGTCAAAGTTTTCTTAGAATCTGTACACAACTGTGACACACACAGGACTTTATTTTGTAACATGTACTACTTTATAAGATAACAGTGGGACATTTTACTGAATGTGATGTAGATGTGAGTCCACTTATCTTTTCAATGCACTGACTGACAGCAAATAGGAAACAAGGTGAACTTAATATTTTGAAAAATGAACACCAGAGTCCAATATGACAAGATTAGGGGAGCATTAATGGGTCATCCATCCCCCCCCCCCATTTTGTGTGTTTTGCACCATTCCAAAATGGTGCTCTGTAGCTATGCTCAGTCAGAAATGGAAGAAGTAAAAGTCAGATGTTTTAAATTATAAAATAAAAGATCATCCTGAAAAGGCTTCATTTTTACATAGGATGCCTTCTGAACCATGACCCAAGTTAAGCTTTAGGCGGTAAAGTAAAAACTAATCTGATGATTTTCAGAATATCTAAAGCACACACATACACACAAAATGGGTCCAAGATGCATCTCAAGGACTTTCATATTTTTACACAGGATACCCTAAAAGCCCACAAAAAATTACAAAAAAAGAAGAAGCTTTAATTTGATTTGTTTTTAGGAACTTACCTTTCTCCTTCTCCCTCCCTTTCTCTCTTTGTGTATATAAAGTGCTCATGTCTTTACGTGCATATGCTCATACATGTGCATGGTAATAGCCTTTCCATTATGAAGGACTTCTGAGATAATACTGGCTAGCCCCACTCTTTAGATAAACACAAACAAACTAGGCAGAAACTAGAGCATCAAGTAAGGGCTGGACAGAAGTTGATAAAATAATATATGATACAGAGAAGTAGGTTTTCCTTCTCATAGTACTAGAAACCTGAGGCAACCAATGACGCTAAATGGTGGAAAATTCTACACAGATAAAAAGGAAATACTTTCTCACCCAATGTATACACAGAATTGCTACCACAAGATGTAGTGATGGCTGCCAACTTGGATAGTATTGAAATGGGGATTTTACAATTTCACAGAGGACAAATACTCAATGGCTACAGGTATACTAGTAGTTTGTTCTTAACTGCTGTCAAGTCAACTTTAACTTATGGTGACCCTGTTGATTACAGCCTTGCTCAGGGCTGTGGCTTTATTGATTGAGACTATCCACCTGTAATGCGGTCTTCCTCTTTTCCTAGTAGAACTGTCACAATATACTGTACTTTTTTCAACATCAAGGGCAATATTCCTTTGAATACTTCTTGTAAGACAGGCGGAAAGAATGTTCTATTGCATGCATGTCTTGCTCTGGATTTCTGGATAGCATATGGTTGGTGCATGTGTAAACAGGATAGTGGATGAGGCAGGCCAGTGGTATGATACAATGAGATTTTTCTTACAGTATGGAGTTTATCATACGGAGGCCCTTCCATGTGGTAAACGTCACGCAAGTGCTGCTGTAGAAGTGGAATCGCGGCTCCCACTCCGTTCCTGTCATGCACTTGTAACTGGGAGAGCCTCCTGGAGCGCTTTTCTTATTAACGGGATAATAATAATAATAATAATAATAATAATAATAATAATAATAATAATAAATTTTATTTATATCCCGCCCTTCCATGGATATGATCAGGGCGGCGTACAAATTTTTTTAAAAACATTACAATACAAGGTTAAAATCCAATAATCAGTTAAAAACATTACTACAAAACAGGAACAGGAAAACAGTAAAATAAAAAAGCACATGGCAGGGGCAAAAAAAATAAAATAAAAATTAAACATCAATCCAGGGTCAAAGAAAAAAGAGGGGAAATTTTAAATAAGGGATAAATTGTTAATAAGAAAAGTACTCCAGGAGGCTCCCCTAGTTACAAGTGCATGATGGGAACGGAGTGGGAGCCACGATTCCAATTCTGCAGCGCCATGGGTATCACACCCATGGTGCTTGCGTGACGTTTACCACACGGAAGGGCCTCTGTGTGACAAACTCCTATGTTCTTACAGTGCATTGCCCCAAGCATACACTGAAAAGCACTGGCTACGTTATATGAAAAATGAGAAATTTCCTCCTCTGTCTGAAGAAGCTATTAATACAGTGCGCCCCCGTGGAAGCCACGCAACGGGAGAAAGAATGGTGCGCCCGCCCACGGCGCATGCTCTCTCCCATGCCATGTGCACGAGCCCCATTCAATTGAATGGGACTTGAGCATGCACGTTTTTCGGCTTACGCCAGGGGGGAGTCCGAAATGGTTCCCCCGCGTAAGCCAAGGGGCCACTGTACGAAGCTTCCTATGACCTAGAAATTGTTCCACGACACAACATCTGTGATCAAAAGCAGTACACAATTAATTCTATCTATATAATTTTCCTAGAATGAGCAACTTTCTAGAGAAAGGCAACAAAGTGAAGACAATATACAGGGAACAGAGGGTTTACGGCAATGTAATCTTTTCTGTGACTTTATGTCAGATACTTTAATGACATCTTATTGAACCATAAAAGAAATCTATAGGTACCTAAACTGTGGGTTAGGCTACATTTGGAAACAATTACTCTATGCTGTTTGTATTCAGTCTGAGATGCTACTAGATTAACATCTTCTTTCTGCTTCTAGAATTGAAAAATAGATTCATTATTATGTGTTCTGATTATCATTCTTGTTTACTTAAATCTACTGAAATCCATATGTCTACTGATGGATAAAACACACACACACATATACAAAGACGAAAAAATAAAGGGCTTTTCTGGGCCTTCTTTAAAATTAAATTGTTTGCCAACACACTTAATCATTTCATTGCTTCATGAATCAGTCTGACATCAACATCCAAATAATTGTTCAGCAGGAAAAATGGAGATTCCTATGAGAATACCTTTTTCCAATCTAGTGTGAGCTACATCAGCAAACAAACTCCCATTTTATTTTTAATCCAATTGCTGCTAAATTGTCAAAGACATGAAAGCAAATTGCACTAAATTCGCTAACATTCTTTAGATATAACTGTCTGGAATTGCTCTGAAAATTCAGAGCTCTTCACTGTGCCATTAGTAACATTTCCTCCCAGAACGGTTATGGTAAATAAGAAGCAAAACACTGCCTTGGTTTGCCTAAAGTATTAATATTATTCTTTCCAAAGCTTTATTTCTCTTAGGTTAGTTTAATCTAACCTAAGAGGCTAGCTATATGCCACATCTATAACATGTGGAACAAATGCCCCCAAACTGTTTTCTTATAGAGGTTTCAGGAAGGGGCAAGTCTGAGTGGATGGGACACTTAACCTTTGTGCCATCCAATTGTTTACGGGCATTAAACTTCCTTCTGGGGCAACTTTCACCTTTTCAGGGTTTCAGAATATATTTGCTTTAAGAATACATTAGGCAGATGAAAAACAAGGCATGAGTTTGGGCATGGAGGAGCAATGTCTGCCCCATCCTCTCTAAATGATATTTCATATATATAATATTAAATACATAAATCATATGGGAGCAGACAATTTTAATGTGAAAAGAGACCTCCTTTTTGTAGGTGTAAAAACACACCACTTTTAACACTACCCAATTTTCTGTTGGACAATCCTCTTTTTCAGTAATTTGAAACTGGTAACATTAGTAGCTATTATTGCTACTTTGAGTTGACCTTAAGGCATGTCATATTCTTCCTACTTATGTTCCATTCAGTTCAGAATGGTTTTTACCCAGGTTCTATATCAGATCCACAAGTCTCTGTCCATGCTTAGCATGAGTTACTTCCTTGGACAGGCAGTTCACTACCAGTTTATGTATGAGCTCTTTCACACTATACATTTATAGCATTATAATTCCACTTTAATGGCCATTATTCCATTTTATGGAAACCTGGGTTTTGTAGTTTAGAGAGGGGCATTTAAAATTCTCAGTCAGAGAGCTCCAGTGCCTCACAAAACTACAAGCCTCAGGATTTCATAGGATGCAACCATGGCAGTGAAAGTGGAATCATACAGCTATAACTATTTAGTGTGAAAAGTCCCTATATACAAAGCTGTGTTCTCTTTTGTACTAAAAACTTCACAACAGAAGTGCTGCTGCTGTTATAATAATCTAACAGATTTCCATCCAGCTAGGAAGCTTCCCAAAGTCTAAGCCTATATATTTTCATCTGTGCAAAATTGATTTGGTGAAACAAAATTGCATAAGCCTAACATAGTCATGTCTGAGCGTACCTGGGCAATTTCCCAAGGAGGCTGTCACTGTGAACACTGTATGTCACTAATTTTTGCTGTCTGTTTCAAAGGGAAGATTATCTAGAAGGAATTTGCTGATTGCTATAAAGAGTGTGCTATTTGCAGTAAGATTTTCTTTTAATAAACATTTTTTACTTTATAGAAAGGCACTGGAGTTGGCAAGTGGCAAGCCGAATGACATTGTTTAAGCAAAGGATACACATGGAGGATTAGGCATTTTCTTTTCTCTTCGATGCAGTCTCCTTCAGGGTCAAACACATTTGAGGCAAATTGACAGGGCAGAATGAAGAGCTTATTCTGTACAAGTTTTCTGGGTAAGCAGATTATTTCATTCACTGCTCAGCTGTACCAATTCTGCTTGCTGACCTCCCATTTCAAAGAGTGATTGTTTGGTCAAACATGCTTACCTTGGACATGACAAACTATGCATCTTATTGATATATGGGCTATTTTTAGCAAGTCCTGGCAGGATAAATCATGCCTTCTGCTTCCTGGTCCATATAGATTACTACACTGAATTAACAGCTTAACAGCATAAATAAAACATGCTGGCATAATACAGAAACAAATGTATTAAATCACACTGGTGTTAACACTACCTGAGTCCATGCATCTTGCTGTAGGACTGATTAAGTTCTAAAGAAGGATTTTTTTGTTTTTGTAGTCTCCAAGTTAGCCCCTGAAACAACCTCAGACTGTTCCCCAGCCCAACAGAAAGAGTCTCATTCTATATATTCTCATTTATTCTTGGCATATTGCTGTTTTCAGAAAAGATGCTAATCAGTTCCAAGTGAAACTGAAGGGCTATACAGACCGCCCCAAAGGGGTAGTCTGCAGCCGCCCCTTAACTGGTTGCATCAGGGCACCTCACACCATCACCCCAATCCTGCCACTGGAGAGTGCAAAAAGGAGCCAGAAATCTCCTTTCTTGTACCCTCCAAAGGGCACCATAGCTGCAGTGGTGTGGCTTTATGATGCCCCTTTCATGGTGCATCATGAGAATGCAGCACCGGAGAGGCATTATGATGGCGCATGCCGTGTGGACTGGCGCATGCCAAAATGGTGCCTTAACTCTGCCCACAGGCTGGCACAAAGTCTATAATACGGCTGGGTCCCTTCTTGTGATGTTAGCAGCAGATTGTGTGGGGATTGTGTGGGAAGGTGCTCAATGCCATTGCTGCAGAGAGAACACAGGTAACAGGGAAAATATGGGGCCAGGATACTCTGGGGAAGCCCAAAGTATTCTGGTCAGTGAAGACAAGCCCAGAACCAACTTGTTTGTTGCCCTATTGGTAACAAATATCTCTTTATTATCTTTTAGTATGAGACAGCCATTAAATTTCTATACAATCTGGGTTCAGAAACAGAGTTCATACCTTCCAGCTACCTGCAGCCAGATTCTGTAGTGCACCTGCTGCCCCTTCCAAAGTATCTGGATTTGAGCACTCAGAGAGAAGTGTGAGGTAGGGTTTGACTATGGATGGATGCCACAGCATCTGGATTCCTTTTGGTGGTTCTGCACAGTCAGGAAGAGGACCGACTCCATCCCACTGAAAAGAGGAGAGAAAAAGGTGAACTTCAAGAAAAAAATGATGGCAAAATAAAGGAGAAAAACTATGAAATAAATTTAGAGACATGTGCCTTTAAGCCACTTTTATCTGTAAGACACCCTCCACAAGATAATGTAATGGCAACAGATGCCTGTTCTACGTGTTAAATAACCTCTTCGCTTTTGCTTCACCTTTTGGTGATTGAAAGTCTATAAGCTTTTACCTATTAACCATAATGAGGTGAATGCCACGGACAGTGATGTTACAATGATTTCATTATCTCCCTATTAAATGATACAAAATACAATGAAAACTTTTTTTTCATTTCCCTGTTTTCCTTTCGCCAGCAGACAAAGATATTTTTATTCAAGCAGGCTTTTAGTATATAATCTTTGTCAGTGAAGCTTTTATATGGATGTGTTCGTGTTCTATTTATTAAAATTTGTTTTTTATATGTTTAATGCAATTTTATTTTTTTAGCAAGATAATTTTAATTTTAAAATTAAAATGTATGTTCAAAACTTATGAGTTGTTTTTCTACTGAAATTCTCCAAAGTGATGATCAATCATAAAAATGACCAAAATTTATGCCAATAAAGTTATTAAAATATGAAAACAGTGCTTTTTTTTAAAAAAAAGTCAAAGAATAAAAGTACAAGCAGCAACAATTTGTATAGCATTAGTCAACAAAACGAACAATACCAATGAAAAGAATAAACTGAAAGTGTTGTTTTTGTTATTGTTGTTGTTATTAAGATGTCACTCAATTTCTCTAAAGGGGAGTTTCAAGGCTGAGACACCATTATGCAGCTGGTCACCTGCACAGTTGCTGCCCACCTTCGCTAAAGGCAAGGTCACACAGAGAAAGAAGCAATATAATATACCACATTATGTTAAATGTAACACATAATTTTTTGTAGTACTGAACGCACATCATCACTTCCTTTAAAAAAAAAGAATAACCATTGGCAACTTAGGGCTCATCTCCACTGCAGAAATAATACTGTTTGACAATACTTTAACTGTCATGGCTCAATGCTATGGAATCCTGGGATTTGTAGTTTGTTGAGGTACCGGAGCTATGGCTAAATAACCCACAAAACTACAACTCCCAGAGTCCCATAGCATTAACACATAGCAGTTAAAGTGGTGTCAAACTGCATTGTTTCTGCAGTGTGGATGCAGCTTTTGTTAAAATAGCCATCTAATGAAGAGAGAATCCATGTGATTATACTTTTGACATATAACGATATAAAAGGATGATTACAGAAGGAAATAAATAATATCTTTGCAGACTGGATGGATTGGTGTTTAGATGCTGGAAGCCATTCCCTTCATTTTCTCATATACATGATGTTCAACCCACGCTTAAACAGCTTTTCCTTCCATCAGTCTTTAAAATGAGGGAATTCTTTTCCTACACAATTTGGACCTTACTCTTCTGTGCATGAGGATTTATATCTACCAAGTATGCTCAAGCATGATTTGCTTGTTTATAAGCAGTGAAATGCTGATGTTATGGTACATGATTCATGACAGAAGGATCATCTAGAATGAAAATATTGTTTTCCATCTGAGTCACCTTACACCTCATATTTACATTTAATGACAACAATAAACCTACAGAAAAATAGCATGTGTAGACTGGTATAGTTTGGGTCTACAAACACAGTAGAAGACATGGTAAATTACAGATAAAAGTTCATTGGATGGAATGCTAACAGAACTGTTTTATTAGAGGTGAAAACAGTGTATAATGTCTTCCATGTTTCTCTATGGAAATATTATCATGTGACTGCCCATCACATGGACTTTTACCTGAATACTATGCCTAGGCATGTTGACCACATCTGCAGTTTGTAAGAATTAGGCCTTTGGCAGAGGGGTATCTTTGCACATTTGCTTACCTTAAGAGAATTCTCTGATCTCTTTCAGATATAATTTGAAACTGTTACCAGTACTGCTAGGAACATTAAGTATTTTAAATCATTTTTAATGAACATTCTAAAAATACATTGTATTTATTAAATATTATTAATTACATCATCCAAGATCATTGTGGACGATGTTATCCATGTTTGTGAAAGTATCTCCCTTGTTTAAGAGCATCAACCTTCACTTTGGGCTCATCTAAACTGGTCACTTAATACTGCGGCCATTCTGCTCTAGACCGGTACTGGATAGACCATAATGGTAGACATGTGCACCAGGCCAGGTCTGATGCAAACAATGGGTTGTTGCCCACATGGACCAGCCAGCTGACACAGCATCAGCTCCACTGGCTTGCTCCTTGTTTCTGGAGCAGCTGCTGCCACTTCCTTGTGGGTAGGAGATCTGCATAAAGCCTGCTGAGGTCAGAACAGAGTGCCCACGCAATCAATGAGGAGAGGGTAGAGTGATCCCTCTTCTAGATTGCATGGCTAGATGCCTCCTGGAAACATTACACCCAGCAATCTGCCCTCCTCTGCCTAGGATGGGATAGATGCTGGAGATATTTTCCTTTGGTGTAGACAAGCCATTTGTTATGAGCGGGATGGGTATGGCTCTATATCTGTATCAATTTCTTTTTATTCTGCAACTGAATGGTAAGTATCATCTTCTCTGAGGCAGCCTAACATGAGGTTTTAAGGTCGCCCCTAAAAAGTGCCTTGTGGAAGCAGCAATGTCATGTGTAAAACACTTCTCCCCTCTACCAGTTCTCCTATCCATTATTCCTGGAATGCCATTTCAGAAACTCTTGTATTCTCAAGGAGACGTTTGCAGGATTCAGGGATACAAAAAGGTTGTAGAGGGAAGAAATTAGAAAGACCTAGTTTGAAAGGATCCAGGCTATGTCATTTGGGATGTTGCAACTATCATGCTATGCATCATCCTTTCCACAGTACAGTCACCTCTTGGAAGGGCAGTCAAAGGACAGTCCTTCATTTGAACTCTAGTTTAGAGATAAAGAAATTTAAGAGAGCAGAGGTCTCCAAATTGTTAGCAGGCTAAGCAGGCATAAAAGCCACTCCACTCTGGAGAGCTATAATATTTTTCTATTTAATATTTATTTCCAAATTGGCTTTCATACATACAAATCAGCCTATGCAAATATATAATCTTTTGTCCTATTTTCTGGCGATAGACTTCCTGTTTTTGGGTGACAGATTTTTGGTGCTAGATTTCCTGTTTTTTAAGTGTTGTGAAGTAAACATGTTTTAAATTAAATTTACAGAATGTCTTTAACCAGTAGTTCTGTAAGATCAGTTATCGCATTCCCATTAATCTAAAAACACAATTACATGTTGCAATCTTAGAGTCAACAGAAATCAAAGGGATTATGGAAGTCCAAGTCACAGTTTCTGCACACAGTACTTTGTGAATCAAAATTGGCTTGAGGAATATAGACAAATATGAGCTTTTGAGTAGACAAGAGAATATGAAACTGAAAAATATTTCTATGGTTAAGAATTTCTGAGAAAAACTGTCATATTATTAGAAATAGTATAAATAGATCTCAGAGATTTGGAGGTCTCTATTGCTATACTGATCCAAGGTTGTAATTTATCTTCATGTGTCATAATGGTCTACTGAACATCAGTTTGAAATTGAATGCACAGCTCCATACACAGCTTATTTTAAGAAAAGGATATTAAATCCTTCAGTTTGATGAGCAAGAAATGCTCTGCGGAGGCCTTCACACTATTCAGGCAGAGAATATTTACAGAAGTAGAAAAAGCTACTTCATGTATAATTACATTACAGAGGAATTAAGCCATCCAAAATAAAAGGACCAAAATTACTGTCTTCAGAAAAATGTTTTTAGGCTGCAACCTTAAATTAACTTCTCTGGTAGTAAGACTCACTGAATTTAATAGGATTTACTTCTGAATAACAATGTAATTACATTAATTAGATGATCAAGTGAAGAAAGTACATAAAATACTGAAAAAAATGTCATAGTCAACGAATGCCTTGTGTATCTTGATGATGATAATTGTGGCATAAACTTTAGTGGATTAGAGTAATTTCAATAGACCAACAGACATATCCCTCTGAAATTTCAATAATTTGTATTATTATGGTGTCTTCTTCTAATGATCACATAACAATATCTTTCAGTTTATTTCCTTTTTGCCCTTCTTGCATTTTCAAAATGGCATAGAGATTATTACCACAATCACAAGCATATTTAATTAGGAACAGTATTGTGAAGCACTGGAATTTATTTCCCATGGCCTTCTGCAGCTAAGAGGAATATTTTAGTTATCAGGAAATCTGCAGAAAATCTTATGGAGTTGGCTGAATTGGGATTTATTTCAATTACTATGTTATATTTTGTTTACTTTTATTTAAATATGATTTTAATTTACCACTTTTTATTGTTATGTAGACGACTTTGAGATTAGAAAAAAGGTGTAGACTTTTGATTAAGAAACAGTATACGATAATAAGATATGGTGCTGCTTTAACCAAACAACAGGTTAGAAAGGGAGAAAGAATAGTGTCAGGAAAGAAAGATATTAACAGCATTGAACAATATCTTAGCCACAGTCTGTTGCAGATGTCACAAAGAAATAGACCTAAAAGTTTGGCGTTATGTTGTTTTGTTGCTGTTGTCGTGTGCCTCTAAGTTAGTTCTGATTAATAGTGACTCTAAGGTGGGGTTTTCTTGGGATAATTTGTTCAGATGGTGTTTGCCCTTGCCATCCTCTGAGGCTGAGAGTGTGTGACTTGCGTACATTTTGGTTGGGCACCAATATTTGCTGAAATCTAAGACCAGCATAAATATGTTGGGTTACATGATAGCCAGACTAGAATATAAACCAATGGATTCAGATTACAAGAAATGATTTCATCTAAACTTTAGGGAGAATTCTTTGATTATAAAAGCCATTTGACAGTATAATAGAGTGCCCTGGAAGTCATTCACATGTTATTATTTTTTAGTGCTACTGTGTGAGTAATCTCACGTATTCTGTATTTGTTATTCACAATATGGAACCACTTCTCTGTGACTTTGGTTGCTGACATGTGTCAGCACTTGAATAAAGATGCAGTCGATGATACAAATGTATTTGAAGCATATTTAAGGTATGCAGGGTCTTATCATGGTTTATATTGGGTCTATTCACATTAGTTATTCACACAACTGAGAATCCGAATCATTTAGAAAAACTTGGGGGGAAAAACAACATTGATTATCCTCGGTTAAGTGGGCTTTTTGGTAGTCCTCCAAAAAAACTTAATTGGATTTATTTGAAATGCATGTGAACAACAAAGATTCAACACAGATTCTACTTGGATTCTTTTCACCATCTGAATGGCCGCTTGGAGAATATTATACTCTCGTTCTTTCAACAACTTTAAACAGAGGTTAGAAGGCCATATTTCAGGAGTACTTTAGTTGTAAATTTCTGCTTGCCAAGAGGATAAGATGCCCCTTGTGGTTCTTTCCAACTGTATGATTGTATGGGTCTAACAAATCTCAGCTCTGGTTTTGTTCCGTTAAAATATATCAGTATTAAATGTCTTTACAGGACCCAAATAACATATAAACTTTGTATGAGATTAACTACCCTTTTACAAAACATACAGATTCATAACAGAATGTACAAAATGCAACAGACCTATTTGCTCTGAATTACTTCTCCACAGGAATCAACATAGTATGCCATAATGTTTCTTTAACAGTTACGTGACTCACAATGCATGGGTCAAACAAAGGTTTTAGAATCATTTGTTTTAATGCAGATCAAGCAATGTTCTTGGGTTCTACGCCTTCTCTGCTCCACTCCCTTTTCAACTATCCTTAAAGAAACTTGGTGCCTTCTGAGTTAATATCACAATATTTGAAAAGACAGCATGCTAAAGCCATACTGAAACAGAGTAAATGGAAAGCACCATTTCTGTAAACCGCAGTTAATACACTGAAATATGAGAAGTATTTACACCAAAACAAATGGAACAAAATTACAACATACAACAAATCTTGGCAATTTTAACATGAAAATGAAATAAAGCACGACTCTAATCCTAAACTCTGTTAGAAGTGTAGAAATATAAAAGGAAACTTCATTTACATTAGAGCAGCAGCACCACCACCAGCAATAATAATAATATTAATAATAATAATTCTATTTATATTCTCCCTTTCTTTCAGCCCAGGCTCAACATGACCCAGGCTCAACAGGCTTAACCAAAGTTAAAACAGACACAGCTAAAAAAAAATCACATCATGCAAAGGTTAAAAACATAATTAAACTGTCAATAAAATATTTTTTAAAAAAAGAAATAACCCCCTCCCATGCAGGAACTCACAATCAAAGCACCCCTGACAGATGGCCATCCAGTCTCTGTTTAAAAACCTCCAAAGAAGGAGACTCTACCATACTTGTGTTCCACTGTCAAACAGCTCTTACTATCAGGAAGTTCCTCCTAATGTTTAGATGGAATCTCTTTTCCTGCAGCTTGCATCCATTGTTCCGTGTTATATTCTCTGAAGCAACAGAAAACAAGCTTCCTCCATCCTCAATATGACATCCCTTTAAATACTTATACAGGGCTATCATATTACCTCTTAACCATCTCTTCTCAAGGCTAAACATGCCCAGGTCCCTATGGCTCTCCTCATAAAGCATTGTTTCCAGACCCTTCATTATTTGGTTGCCCTCCTCTGGACACACTTCAGCTTTTCAACATCGTTGTTGAACTGTGGTGTCCAGAAAGGGACACAGTACTCCAGATGAGGACTGACCAAAGCAGGATAGAGTGGCACTATTACTTCCCTTGATCTATACACTATACTTCTATTTTGCAGCGAAGTGTGTGTGTGCTCCCTGTAACCAGTACAGTTAATAATCTCGCTCCAGCTCCTTGGATGACCTGAAGTTTTTGAACACTGAAGTTTTTTTTAACACACAATAATCCAAGTATGTTACAGCAATCCAAATGGGATGTAACTAAGTCATGCGTATTCATGGCCAGATCTGACATCTCTAGGAACTGACGCTACTGGTGCACAAGCCGTAATTGTGCAAATGCACCCCTGGTCACTGCAAAACTAGAACTTCCAGGCTCAGGGATAAATTCAGGAGTAGATTAAAGATGTGAACATGTTTTGTGAAGCGATGTGCAAACTGATCCAGCACAGGCTAAGCCCTTATTCCCTGATATGTCTTTCTCCTGATGAGAAGCACCTCTGCCTAGTCTGGACTAAGTTTCAGTTTCAGTCGAACCACAATTTGGTTACAGCTATTAGTACATCTTAATTGATGCTAAATATTTGCTACTGCAAATAATTTTCAGTACCTGGTCTTGAGATTTCTTTTTCTTCTTCTTTTTGCCCCAGCATCCTGAACTTTCCGCATCTTTTCCATTGGCATCACCACAAAGTAAACCATCAAGTTCATCGGTACCCATTTGCTGTCCCTGAGATGTTTCTGCAGCGAGTCTGTATGAGAGGTTCCTTAAAATGCACACACAGTTTTCAACGGTCTAAAAGGGAAGGTGAAAATAAAGTGACCGCTCCTTTTAGGATCTACATTTTCATCAGAAAAGTTAATGGACTTGGTATGTGCTTTGGGTCTAAATTACAAAATCCTCTTGGTCTAAATGTTCCCTATAGTAGCCAATCATCATGTGCAGAACCCAGAAAATCTTTCCAGGCTGGTTCTTGAAATTGCCAATGCACATGTCCATCAAGGTGGTGGGGAAGTCTTCACATGAGAGCAGGGCAGAATAATAGCCTGATAGTGTGTGTGTGTGTCTGCAAGTACACACACACACACTTTCAAGCAAGCAACTTCCAAACCACTCTATTTAAGCATGTAAAAGGCAGCACAGTTATCTTACTCAAAGAAAGAAGTCAATATTTAATGTGATCACTAGTGCTGATCAAATTTCAGAAGAAATCCACAAACACTGAAATTTGCTAATTACAAATGCAACACAGGGAAAAAGCTACTTATGTTATGGTCTTATATTTATCTCCTGTGTGAATACTTCTGGGATTTGTAATCAAGAAAACACCATGAAATAGCCAAGTGTGTTTTAGGGAGTCATCCATCATGTAAGCTGCTTATTTTAACTACCTAAGCTCCTAAAGTACTTTTATAGCAGTGAAAACAATAGATTTGCAATTTAGTCTGTCTGTAAGATTGATGGAAATATCATATAGCACACAGAGGAGTCTCAAGGACAATCTTTGCTCTTCTGCAAGGAAGCCTTGATGAAATATAGAAGCATGGTTCAAGAGAATCTCACACAATTATTTAAAATAGGTTTGCCTTTTGCTGATTTTATTCAAAGTGCTTAGACTTTCATAATCTCACTGGTTGAAACACCATCTTTAGGACTGTAGTGAGGGGACAGGGATAACGACTAAGACTGGATATGTTTCAGCTGCTGCATAATGGAGAAAGAGCCCTTCTCCAACCACTGTCTACTTTACTGCACAACCTTGGATCACTTTTACTCTCAGTATCTTGATTCCCTCTGCAGAAACTCCATTTTTCACCCAACATGGCTACCCCCTCAGTACTCCATCAAAACTTCCTTCAAGAAAATCACTGAAAACCTCCTGTTTGCCAAAAGCAAAGTTCCCAGGCCTCCACTTCATCCCTTGAGTCTTAGAAGGTAAGATTTCTGGGAAGGGAAAGTCAGTTGCTTTGCTTGGAGCTTCTTTCCCTGAACCATTTTGGTTCAAAAATATGGGTCACCTACTGTGCCTTTTCGGTCCAAAAGAAGCAGGAGAATCCCCCCCCCCCCCTTTTTCTGGTTGCAGAATCTGGAACAGATCCATAATTTCTTTCTTCAAGAGACTTCTTTCTCTCTGTGCCACAGCCACAGTATGCCCCCCCCCTTTCATAAACAATCATAAAATAGTTTGGGGCCCTAGTTTGGGATAAAATTGTGCCTTGCACATGTGGTGAAACAACTCTTAAAATTGAGCTGAACATAGTTTAAGATACCTCCAATATCTATCTTTTTTGTTCTGATGGCTGAGAAGAATGAGGCTATACATACAAGTTCAGCAGAGAGAACTGAAACTGTCACAGACTAATTGGACAAGTTTGTAGGGATACTTACTCTTTCTATTCTGAACATTGGTGCTGGTCACACACAAGTAATTAAAACAATACATCTGGGAAAAATTTGCTCCTGTCCACCAGGATCAGGGTTCAGGCTTGTCAATTTTTTTCTGAAACAGCTTGTAATCACAATTATCCACAAGCAGAAGTGTGCTGGCAAGCAGATGAGACTTATACTCCTGGCATAAGTAGGCCAATACGTTCTTTGCTTTGCAAAATGTCTGTTAGCACGGGGTGCCTTCAAACATTTGCCTACAGTTTTGTAAATCATGATTTATGAAGTCCTGGATAAGCACCATGGACATGTACTTCTGCTTTTCCCCTCTCCTGTTCACACTGCATTTCAGCTTTCTGTCTGATGTGACAATTATGATTTGCCTTTTGTATTTCACTTACATTTATACTCCCTCTTTCCTTCAACAAACTCATGGCTCCCCCCCCACCCCCCGCTGCTTTATCACAACAGCCTTTTCAGGATGAAAGGCAGAGACCTGGATTTAACCAGATAGCCTGCTTGCAAGGTGTGGTGCAATACATGAAAACGCACCAGCCCCCCCTCCCCCCGGTTGGAAATCATGCTTTTCAAGTGTTGAGAAATTGTGAGAAAAGAATCCTAGATTGATGGGAATCCTAGCAGTTTGGGACTTATTCTGTACAAAATTGATACATAGGTTTTTTGCATGCAGAAAAAAGCATTTTCTGCACAGAAAATGCTATTTTCTGCACAAAAATTGTGTAATTCTATGTTGAAATATTATTTTCTGTCCACAAAATGCTGGGTTTTTGTGCAAAACAATCTTGTGGGAATTTTGCACTGAATAAGTCGTGAACTGCAAGCAGCCTTTGAAACCTACATTTTTGAAGTCTTTCTTGTAGCAAGAAGAAAATTGTTGAAATTACTCATTGCTACCTTTAAGAAAAAAACTTAGAGAAGCATTACATCCCTACTACACAGTTTTATAAATCAGTGTTATTTGAAATGACTGATACATATTCCGGTGGACCAACATGGCCTAATCTGTTTCTAGATGTTGGAATAACATTAAAGGAAGAGGAGATAATAACTACCTCTGGTTTAACAAAGGCAACCTCTCTTACTATAGAATTATTATTTATACAGTGCTATGAAGATACACCGTAGTTTACAGTAATAATAATATGCTGGCAGAGAATATCAATACTGCCATTCAAAATGTCAGCTACAGCTGTATTTCTGAGCTTTAAAAATATTTTTGCTTCACAAGTTTATGTCAAAGGAAGTGTAAAAGTTTAGTCATGTTAAAGAAAAAGTCTGAATGCTATTGTCCAAATAAAGTTCGTGTGCAAACCTAAAAATTCATGTGTTGTATTTTCTTATGAGAAGGAGTCTTTAACTTTAGATGAATATCTATAAAACAAGGAATGCTAAAAAAAAGTTTGGAAATGTGGGGTGTGCAGTCCTTATTCAGAAATGCAAAATCTAAAACCCTCCCAAACATGAATTTTCTGCTGCCTACTGCCGGCTTCCACCTTCAAGGCAAGTGGCTGCAGTGCTCCTGCTCATTCATCTCTTAGATCCTCTGTCTCTCTACAGCCTTGCATCTGATATACAAGACAAGTATCGGATGAATGAGATGCAAACCTGAGAGACTGGAGAGAGACTGAGGATCTGTGAAATGGTGGGAATCGAAGCGCTGTGCTTGGCATGAATCCACGCCTCCCACCATTTCACAGATCCCCAGTCTCTCTCCAGCCTTGCATCTCTCTCTTGCCTCATAAATACAGTACAGGTGTGTGCTATGCTACTTGTGTATTCCACAAATTCTGGGGGGGCAGGGGGGGCGGGGAAATCACAGTTCTGAAATGCTTCTGGTCCTAAGCATTTCAGAGAAGGAATACTTAACTTGTACCTAAATTTCCTAATTTTTGCTGCCAAACGAAGAAACAGCCTGGATTTCATTGATTAAAACAACTTCAGAAGACCCAGTTCTCAAGCATTTCAATGCCTTTTTTGCTTTGCAAGATAACTGAAGACACTTTGATACACAGACACTAATTCAGTTCTTAAACAGCTAATGAAATTAAAAACAACTCCTCTTTCTTCACTGCTGGAGATAAGAAGAAGAGAAATGTTACTTGGTGTAGCTGAAACCGTCTTATATGATTTGTATTCTGAATACAATGATAACCTGGCATATTAGATTATTTTACTCTTCACTAGCTGAGGATAGACTATTCTCTGATATACTGTAATCTGAAAATACACCAATTACTGGATCATGCATATAAAATTTCACAGAGGAAAGAATATACCGGTATATTCTTTCCCGGTGAGGACATGCTGCATTTCCCAATGAAATATTTTGGAAACTTAAGTTCCAAATGTGAAAAGTTCAAGAGGTGCAAAGAATAACATGAACACGAATGCAAAATATATTGGAAGGGAATAGTAGTCATTGCATCTAATGTCTACTGGTTTTGTTCAAAAGAAGAAAAATACAAGTGTAGTTTCTATGGATAAAGTAACATCTTTGTCTCTAAACTAAGCCCTTCTTGCTTGTCAGCCAACAGTAAACTGAATTTCTTAAGACTGCCAGAATTATGTTAACTAGGTTGTCCTGTCAGCATAATATTGGATAGTGGAGCACTATATATCACACACTAAGGATGAAATACTTCACTAATTTCCTTCTTGAAGGAAACAATGAATAAGTTTAGCAATTGTTGTTTAGCAGCCACATCTGGAGGGCTGCATTATTTCTACCCCTTGTATGAAGTGAATTGGGGAGAATCTTAGATCCATATAGAACAGATTTTATTCAAGCAAAAATCTGAAATTTTAACCTGTACTAGTATACAACCTGCAAGATGTACCTCCATAGTAATGTGCATCCCTTAGTGTCTCGCATGTATGATTCTGTGTCTATAAAGGCTAAGATGACAAACCTTGCTATCAATTTCACTGCTTCCTAAAGCAGACTGAATCACATACAGCAATGCATCAGTAAGTCCATCACACTCTCGCATTCTTCTGCGGGCTTCTTCTCCAGCAGAGCTGACATTCCTAGAAGAAAACAAGAGTGGTCACTCTCTTTTAAATTTTGTTCTTCATTACTTGCAGACTTCGAAGAATGTTTTTTATATATTAGCTGTTGCTGGTTTATTGGTGCAAATGAGTCGATTCTAATAAGAATATATTTTTTAAAAAACCCAGAAATCATGATCTCATAGAAGTTTTTAAAATGAGCTAATTTACATAATAGCTTTGGGAAGATAACACTAGCCTTCATTGATTTGAAGTATCAATATCTTTACTTTTCTATATGACTTCCTCATATACAATACAATGTAAAGAATAAATAAATGAAAATATTCAAGTATCGTGATAGTTCATTTCCATTTCCCATTTTCTTTGCCATTTTCCAAGAAGCTTGTACCTTCTCTGTAATATTTAATACAATTATCCAGCTGAAAGTGCTTTTGTTCTTAATATTCAATTTTCTGGAAATTAACTAACAAATCACACTTGGTTGTTCCTAGATGTTGACCTTGCTTTATATTCATTTATAATTGTATTTACTAAAATTTATACTCATAAGCAATCAGTTTAAAATCTGTAAATATCCAAGTCAAGAAGAACTATACACACACAAACTGATAACAAATACAATACTAAATTATCCCTTCAAACGTTCCCTAACCTGCTGCCATAAATTCACAATTCTGAACAGCTCCACTCTGCTTTGCTTCATACCATTAGGATTTTCAATGGCATGAAAAGATAATATTGACTTGCCAACTGCCAATTCCAATGGGCTACTATGTTCTCTCAGGTTGCAAGATATAAGCTCAAAAATCATTTGGTATTGACTAAACTGAGAGATATTTTTCATGACATTTACAACAGCAAAGACATCCCATATCTTTCAACTTGCAGTATTGATTTCTATGAATATACAGAATTATAGAAACCACTATGAATTTGAATATGATTCTGAATTCTTGCTCCTTGAATCAAATGGGGCATAAAATTAGTTCCTTCAATTTATTCAGCCACTCAGCCTTTTCATTTAAAAAAAACATCAGTGCAATTATCCCAGCAAGTGGCTTTTATCCTTCTGTCCTGCATGTCTGGGTTGCCAAAGAAATGGACTGCCTTTCTCCTTTGTAAGGCAACCACATATCAAGATCAAAATTCTTTGGTGCCCAGATAAAACAGATCTTTTGGAGCAATTGCTCATTAAGGTCATTTAGTTTGTTCATCATGCCTGCCATGCCCAGCCTGGCTGAGGACTCAGGGGAGGACTCTGAGGCTGAGCTGGAGCCTCTGCTCGAACCTCAGCCTGGCCCTAGTTCTGCCCTGAGAGCTCCAGCAGAGTCTGCGGCCTCAAAAGAGACTCAGCAACCAAACCTCCCGGTAGAAGAGCTTCCAGGCACAGGAGACGTGGAAAAGGAGGAGGACACTGACATACCTACCTTCAGCCAGACAAAGTCTGAAAGGGCATGCCTCCGGCACTTGAGGAGGCTTTATGAGAAATGTCCGCTAATTACAAAACAGTTGAGCTCATGAGGATGGATTATATAAACTGGCAAAGGACCCCAGACTGGTTGTCAGAGACTATCTGAGTTTGCTGGTGAAAGTATGCTTGTTCCCGACCTTCACTTCGTCTTCTCATCTTGGACTGTTGATTCTCTGACTGCCTGATCATCTCACTTCTCTGGAACCCTTGACCTAGTACTGCTGGACTACGCTTTTGGTTTGGACCCTTTGACTTATACCTTGGACTTTGCTTTTACTTTTGCTTTAACTTCACAAGCTCTGTGATGTATTATTTTGCTTATTGTTTAGAATGTGGCTATCAGCATTTGGCAGCTTTCCTGAACAGAGCCAAACTCTTACACAAAGGTTACATACCAATGTAATTTTGTAGTATTAATGTTCTTTAATTGGAAAGGCTTCTGAGGCATTCTTACAAATGTTAAGAATCCACACAATAGGGTATAGCAGTTTCTTCCATAGCAGTGAAGAAAGCTGATGGGGAAAAACACACACAACTCATTTGACAAGTGGTGCTGAAGAAAAGTTCTGTGGACAACCTGAGTTGCTAAGAAGACAAACAAAAGGGTCCTAGAGAATATCAAGCCTGAATTTTCCCTAGAAGCTAAAATGACTAGATTGAAGCTATTGTACTTTGAACATACAGTTGACCCTCTGCAGGCACTGATTCTGCATCCATGGATTCCACCATCCATGGTTTGAAAGTACATTTAAAAATTAATCCCAAAAGCAAACTTTGATTTTGCATTTTGCCATTATATAGAAGATACAAAAGAGTATTATGCCCTTGTACTGTATATAATGGAACTTGCGCATCCACAATTTTGGGTATTCACAAGGTTCCTGGAATCAAACCGCAGCAGATACCAAGGGAGCACTGTATCATGAGATGAGAAGACTAATTGGAAAAGGATAATAATATTTGGTAAAATGGAAGCTAGTAGGAAGTGAGGAAAACCATGTTACAGGAGGATTGATTCCATGGTCTTGAATTTGTCAAACTGGGCTGATGATGACTGGGGTGCCCAGAAGTTCTCCACAGATAGGGTTGCTATAGGTCAACACTGATTTGATGCCACTTAACAACAGGAAAGTTTCTATTGAGAGCACCCCATGCTTTCCACCTTATAACTACAACCAATGAGAGCATATGTGGAAAGGAGAAATGGGCTAGTGAGTGGAGGTGGAAGTAAAAGAGTGCCCCCCCCCCATAGTCACAAAGAATGCCACAAAACATATAAAAGGCCAAAAGAGGTTAGTGACAAAATGCTACATTTCCCCTTTTCTGCTTTAATCTGCAGTGAAATCTGAAAAAAATATTGTATGTGGATATAGTGTATTTTGCACAAAATGTGCTGATAGACATAAATAGATAAATAAATAAAATAGTTATGATTAAATTCATAGCTATGCTCTAAGAATAACTGGTCCCACTACTGACATACACACCATATGCAGAAACAGTACTGAGCCTAGGCAACTACAGCAGTTCTGATATTTTGTTTATCTGCTGACTAGCAGGAACATGAAATGAATCCCCAAGGATTGAACTAAACTGAAGGGACGTTTGCTGAAAAGGTAATAGGTACTGGAATGAGCAGAGAAAGCGAGAGAGATGGAGGAAGTATGGGCAAAAAAACCTGCCTGCTTCCTGCCTATTAGAAGGTGGTGAGTTTAGTTAAATAAAACACCACTGCTTAACTATGTTAAGAATAACAACATTATCGGCTGTGCCCATCAGTATTTTTTTTTTTTTTTTTTTACAGAAAACACAACAACCTATGGGTTACAGAGTCTTGCTTTCGGGGCAGCCTTGCTTTTAACTAACTTAGTGACTTATGAGACCTAGATGTAATTGCTGTTTTAAAGACTCAGCTTTCCTACTGAATCTCTAGTTTGATGCTTTACTGAGTGTCAACTTGCATCGGTGACTTTACAGTAGAAAACTAGTACTGGGGTTTAGTGTCAGCCAAGCAATATATTTGCTTCAATAAATGAAAGTGACAAATGATAGATAATATCCGTACATTCCATTTTATTAAAGCCAGACGTTTTCACCTACTATACTGAAATCTCTGGTAGATGTGCCATAGGGAAATGATTACTGAAATATGGAACTATCTTACATAAATGGACTATGAAAACACTTTTGTAGCTAACGTACATTAGTGGTGTTTTGTTCTGTCATTTCAGAAGTGAATAACCCAACCCAGCTACTCCATACTTGTG
>NC_056525.1:145315975-145321626 GCF_019175285.1 Sceloporus undulatus
CAGCTTTTGACTGCTGTTGCTCCAGGTTTCCTAGCAATAATTGTTTCATAATTAAGTCATTTCTCAGAGTAGGGAAGTTTATCTATATAAAAATAAATGAAAGTGTGTGTGCGCCTTTCCTCTTACGTTGTAAAACCTAGACACCTGAGACTTGGCATGTATATTAAGGGGGGCATGAGGGTAGGCATCTCAAGGTTCTTTGGTTTTCAAAGCATATATTTGGGTTTTAAAATGCAAGAACTGACAGTAATCAAAGTGATTTTGCCTGTAGCCTGCAATAGCATATTCAGCCACTATCAGGTTCCTCAAGATTAAGGGAGAATCTCAAAGAAAGAGGGCTTTTAAAGAATGGGAAATCCTGAGATTCGGTCAAATGCTCACAGCTGGTTGCAGGTGGGACTCTAGAAGACAAGGCTACTTTACCTTTCACTTCTAGCCATTTTCACTCCTGGACCACATGGCCTACATCTGTGCAGTTGTCCAGTGAACCTTGTCTGTGTCATGCACCAAATGTGTTTTTACGTATCTGGATATGGATAGCTATGATGGATGTATACGGTATATGTGTATGTGGGGGTGGTGGTAAAGAGAGAACCCATCTTCTGAATGGGAAAAATGGCCTCTTCTTCTTCTTAACTAGATCTTTGTGGAGAACTGCATTCTAAATGAGAAGAAGAGAGACCAATAGAAATCTGAATTTGGAGAGCTGGTTGTCTCCAGGGATCTCCCATTTTTTCTTCCCAGTCTGTACAGCCAGCCCAACATTTTGTTGCCTCAGCTGAGACAAGATGGTGCTCCACTCCAAATACACAAGTTACCTAGATGTGCAGCTGAATTTTTCTTCCACACCTGAAGACAATGATGTGTCACACACTGCTGTCTCTCAGCATGCTACTTCTGCCTTCCAGCATCTGCTGCCTAAGAAATCTGCTTCAATCTGCCTAATGCTAAGAGAAAAGCAAATATCACTGTGGACACTATTACAAGTGTCTGCGATAAGGGCATCACACTGTCACCACACTGAAGATACTATCTTCAGCAATCTGATGTGTATCAAGTGGATCTGGCTGCCCTGAAATCATACAGATATGGGAACCTCTGAAATAATGTCATGATGGTTGTCATTTTTTTCAGAGTAACAATAAAATTTATTTATATATTTAATGTGGCCTTGTTACTAGGAAAAGTGATTCACTGCAGGTAACATTGGGTGCATCCAGACTTATTAAATGTCTCAGATTTTGTTCCCGTTCTTTTACGATTTTATAGTAGATTAAGATCAACTGACCTTGGGAGCTGGTTCAAAAAGTCTCTGATTGTACTGAGAGTGAACAGAAAATATTCTGGGGTAAACAAAATGTGTATGGCTCTCCAAAATAAAATCAGATAGAACAGAAACAAAATGTGGGACTTTTTGATCTTTTAAATCAGTCTGGATGTGTTACTTTTAAGCTTTGGTGATTATAGCATCAGACTTAAGGGGGAAAACATAGAAACTGAGAAAAACACACTTCAGCATCTTGCAATAACAATTCATGAGCATAACTCCAGTAAAGGTGTAACACCCACCCACCTATATTCAAATCCCACTGATTCTGATTAAGGGTTTAAAAGACATGCTCACTCCCTCCCATTATAATGAATCAGGCTTAATAGAAATTAAGTCTAGTATACTCAAGTAATTAAGTGTTAATAGATATTCTAAACATTAAAAAACAAGTTTTTTCTTCAATGGTATAGGTTTTCAAAATGTTCTTATAAATATTTATGTCTTACGAATATACTGAAGGTGAAGGTTGACTTGTGTAAGAAAATAGGGCACACATTTTCAGTGTAGGGTCACTATTGCATTATATTCTAGAACACATAACATATAAACTGATGTTGACAAAATCAGTTTTTATTATGTAAAATTGTTATGAAATACTTAGGCAGACCTTCATCTATCCAATCTCTTTTTTTGTTATTTCATTACTCTGCCCAAAAAAAGCAAGTTACTCAGAAGTGATGAAAGTAAGCCTACAAGTGCCTTAATACTAATGACATTTTCTGCAGGACATTTCCAATCTAGCATAATTCAGCAGTTTTGATTACCTTTCTCCTCAAGAACAGCTTGATTGCCATAGCATGTGCTATTCATGCTAAAATTCAGCTTATTAGTCAATATTGAGACTTCAGTATTATAAGATGCAAATTATCTTTACAAGGTACAATCAAGTAACGTATATTGGCTTATTTAAATATCTTGACCTTTCATGAATTGGAAGAAGGGCAAAAGACTTTCTGGAGAATCAGGAAGTCTTTATTAACATAGGCAGTCTGTAAATGTGTGGCCTTCAAACTTTGTAAATCTTCACATCGCCAGGAAGAACAATGAAGGGAGAAAACTGATGGGAGTCTACCATGCATAAGAACATATTCAGAAGGAAGCCCCACAACATTCAATGGGACATACTCCCAGACAAATATGCATATTTAGGATTCTACCCTGACATTCCTAATCAGAATACAACTGCACTGCATGACATCTTCTTTCATATATTATTAAAGGTTTTTTTTAAATGGTGAATAGCAAATAATAATGACTTGGGCTGCAGCTTTATATTGCTTCAATGAGGACAAATTCTATTTAATGAACAGTTGGATATGATTAGGGTTCCACTGTTATTCATTTTAATGAATAATAATAATAATAATAATAATAATAATAATAATAATTTTTATTTTTCTATTTCCCGCCTCGCCCTACGGATCGAGGCGGGATCCCATCAATATCAGCAATACAGTCTACAAAATACATAACAGATTAAAAACATCATCATATAACCACAATACACAATAAAATACAGTACAATGCAATACTAGTCAATGCTAGTCGGCCAGCAATATTACAGTAGAGGAAACAGTACATCTGATTCATCTGTTTTTCCATATAATCTGAACGGGGTGGGAATCTTCACTATAGCAGGTCAGGTGGATATGCCCACTGGAAGAGATCCGTCTTTAATGCCTTCTTAAAGGCTTCTAATGATGTGATAAGATGGATCTCTTCCGGCAAGTTGTTCCATAATTTTGGGACTGCAGCTGTAATTGCTTTTTGGGAAGTAGTGACCAATCTGGTTTTTTTGTATTCCAGCAAGTTCTGGAGCAGGGCGGATTGTGTAGGGAGAGGCGTTGCCTTAAGTAACTCGGGCCCGAGCCATGTAGGGCTTAAAAGGTAATGACCAACACTTTGTATTGCGCCCGGAAGCTAATTGGTAGCCAGTGTAAAGATTTTAGTATTGGTGTAATATGGTCCGATCTTGATGTTCCCGTGACCAATCTGGCTGCAGCATTTTGGATTAACTGAAGCTTCCGAACTTGGTAGAAAGCGCATTGCAGAAATCTAAACGAGAGGTTACCAGTGCATGCACCACTGCTTCAAGGTCTCTCCGAGCCAGGTAGGGGCGCAGTTGGCGTATCAACTGAAGTTGGTACCAAGCACTCCTGGCCACCGCCTCCACATGCAATGTTAACTGTAGAGAAGAGTCCAGGAGCACTCCCAAACTGCAGACTTCGTCCTTTAGGGGAAGTGTGACCCCGTCCAGGACAGGTTGACAAATCTCCCCACCCGCCTCAGGGGTTCCTATCGCAAGTACCTCCATTTTCTCTGTATTCACCCTGAGCTTGTTTTCCCTCATCCAGCCCATTACTGACTCAAGACAGGCATTTAGAGGAGAGATGCCATCCTTGGTCAGTGCAGCAATCGGGGACATGGAGAGGTGGAGTTGGGTGTCATCAGCATACTGATAAAACCGCGCCCCATGTCTCCGGATGATCTCACCCAGCGGCTTTTTGTAAATATTAAACAGCATGGGAGACAGGATACAGGATGGTGCCTTGAGGAACGCCCGATGTCAACTCCCGCTTATGGGAGCAACTGTCTCCCAGCATCACCATCTGGAATCTCCCTGAGAGATAGGATCTGAACCACTGGAGCGTAGTGCCCCCGATACCTAAATCCCCCAGGCGTTCCAGAAGGATACCATGGTCTATGGTATCGAAGGCCGCTGAGATGTCCAAGAGCACCAACAGGGTCACGCTTCCCCTGTCGATGCCCTTATATAAAGAGGCTGCCATTCTGTTAGTCAGTTATGATATCCTAAGTCTGCCTTATGTCATCAGAACTCACTTTTTGGGTCACTGTGTAGGTCAGGAGTCTAATCTGACCACAGAATGACTAAAGCCCTCCCCACAACTCACCTTTTAAACTGTGTAAACTTTTCCAGGTTCTTGGAGAGCAGTATAACCAGCAGTGACATGTCTATCTCATCCATTCCTGGAAGTCTCTGCTGGTGCTTGTCACAATGTGTCTGGTCAAAGGGAAATAGCTGGATGCATCACTGCCAGTCCCCTCATTCTTGACAATTTTGAAATGCTCCTGGGAGGATGTGTGTGCATGGCTTAAAAGGTGAGTTTAGGGAGTAACATTGGGAGATGTAGCCACAGAGCTGTAGCTATGTGAGACATATATGTCTCACAATGCAGGATCTTTCCCAAAAATTTTATAAAATATTTTGTAAATATTTGATAACCTAAAGCTCTGGACATTTTAATAGCTTAAACAGGGAGTGAGTAAAGTGAGGCCACTGGACCACATACATTCCTCCAAAGAACGCAGTACAACCCACATGAACCCAAGTGTCTCCACCAGCTATTACAGTGTGATAGGAGGATCTCCCCTTCTCCCAAACAAATCAGAAGTGACTTCAAAACGTGTCCCAGTGAAGGGTGTGGAAATATCTAGCAAAATTCCCATCTACAAGGAATGAGGGGACTTAATTGAACTCAAAGGGCAAATAATTAAGACTGGATTTATTATATAGTATACAGTACTAAAATAAAATCCACCTTCCATTTTATGCAACAATGTTCCTTAGGCAAATTTCCTGACACAGTTCATTCACACAGGTTTCTGGACTCTGCTGAAGCTTTCCTCTGCATTGTCACAAATATTCAGTATGTCATTTTTCATTAAGTTAAAAGTATGCCACCAGAACTTAACATGTGATCAAAAAGCATTTCCATTCTGCACTTAAGATTTACTGTAAACGCATGTAATGCCAGCAGAGATGCTTTAGTTACAGAAAATACTATTTGTCCCCAGACTAATATGAAATGATCAGTCCATCAAATAATATTAATCATAAAAGAAAGTATCTGATGTAGTACATTCCAGACCACTGTTCATATCTTTAAAAAAAGGTGGGAGGGGAGTGGGAGCCAAATAAACTACTTTCAATTACTTGCATGCAGCTTCTTCCTACAATTAATAGTAAAAGAAATGGAAATATAGAAAGAAATGGAATATAGAAAATGACAATTGTATTCTTAAAACTAGTCATAACCTGGTGGCGCAGTGGTTAAATGCCTGTACTGCAGCCATTCACTCGAAACCACAAGGTTGCGAGTTGAAGACCAGCAAAAGGGCCCAAGCTCGACTCAGGCTTGCATCCTTCCGAGGTCGCTAAAACTGTTGGGGGCAAATTAGCTTACTGGCTAATTAGCTTACTTGCTGTTCACTGCTATGATTTTGGAATAGCGGTATATAAATAAAACATATTATTATTATTATTATTATTATTATTATTATTATTATTATTATTATTATT
>NC_056525.1:145321636-145329404 GCF_019175285.1 Sceloporus undulatus
CCCAAGAGCTTGCACTAAGTCAAATTCTTTTAGACTGATTACTGGTATACATAATTTTGCAAACTTTTCCAGTGTTAATGAACATCAATATGTGGATGATATTTTTGAGTAGAATGACTAGGAAACAGTGATCTACGAATTTTCTTGAAATTTGTAAAAACTTTTACTTGCCATAGACAATAAGATAAATTTCCCATCCTAGTCATTCAACTAGTTATTGAGCCTGTTTTGTTTCATTGTTTTTGTTTTTCTGATAAGCCAAATCTTCTATGTGTTGGCGTAAAATGGTAACACGGTGAGATGAGAGCAGTTTAGTAATACACTAAACTTTTACTTGACCATTTGAAAAACATTAATTTAGTTACATTTTCTGAAGTCTCCTTTGTAGAAATGAGAGCAAAGCGTTGCACTGACACAAGGGAATGCCATATTTCCAGTGTAATTTGCTTAATATAAAAAACCAAATCAAAGCCTTGACCTTTATGAGATCATGATATCTCTCTCTACAGTTGTTTCTGAAAACTATCACCCCAAAAACAGGGAGAGTCTTCTGTGTTCTCTATAGGCCCTCTATAGGACTATAGGACCAACTGGTCTATGCACTTCTGTAACTGCTTCTTTTGCACTAATGTGAAATGGCCAAGTTGTTTATGAGTTAGTGCAAAAGAAGCAATTGCAAAAGTGCATAGACCAACTGAGCCTATAGTCAACTACCACTTGGTTCACTGTGCCCTTCAAAAAGAAAAATAAACTAGGCAAAGGTATACAGTACAAAAGTTTGCACTACCATCGGTGTTCTGCAGTCTCTCTTTGACTCGCAAAAACAACCAAACCCACAATTTTCCACTTCAGTGTATAAACAGGGATTGTGTTCATATAAATCCAGTCTGGGTAACATGTGGCCCTCCAAATATCATTGGATAGCAAGTCCCAGCAGCCATAGTTGGAACTTCCAATGGGGAAAAATGCTGGGTGCTGCAGAGCAGCAACCTTGGGAAGGCTTCACTTTACCTATTCCTGATATGCAAATTTGGCATACAATAAAACTACTGAACACTTCTGCCATGGCAACACTAGTACCTCTATCCCATTTCCTAAATTAGGGTGGGCAAAGTGCAGCCATGAGCTATGTGTAGGCCCTGAGATTAATGATGAGGCCTGCCAACTGCCCTCTTTTTTAAAAAGATGTTTTTAGAAAAGCTTCCCCTGGACATAAAACAGCCTGTCGGAGAGCTCACACATCATGGTGGAATTTCTCTCCGATACCCTAGGGACAGTAGGGCTCACTGGAGACCACAGTGAGCCCCCATGAGGAGGAGGACATTGTCAACCAACAAACTCTGACAGTTGCCCACCCTTGCTTCAAAATAAACCTCAATACACACAAGGCTACATGTCTAGGAATTCATGGGACGGCTCTTTTGGTAGGTCCTGATAAAACAAATACAGATATTCTATGAACTATCCTTTATCTTTACTTATCAAATGCTACCTTCACTAAAATGATTTAAAAAAAAAATCACAGAGTAAAAGTCTAGTATGGTGACAGCATATGCCACAGAAATTATTATTAGCTGATATCACAATAGAATATTCATCTTTTCACACACACTCTTCATCTGACAACTAGAACAAGAATGACAGGAACAGGAGAGCAGCTGAGGATAATCAAACCCCTCTATTTTCATATACAGCCAAGTGACTAGGTATCTGTCAAGAATATTTAGTTTCAGTGCACTAAGTTGGAGCATCCTATATGATCTTCTTACTAGAAAGATAACACATCACATATTTTAAAGTGCTTCACCTTACACCCATGATTCAGTTCACTTTTCAAGTGGAAATAACAATCTTCTCTTACGTTTAGGTTAGAAGTACAATCTTCTACTGAGTAAAAAAATTACCCAACAATGCTAACATCTTTGCATCATTACAAATCTATTCCACATAATCTAGCTACCATTTTTTCTTTTACTAGAATTTTTCAAAGTAAGAATAATGCCCTGTTACAGGCTGAATCTAATTTGGTGTTATATTTTGCAAAATTTAACTTCCTGAAGCTTGTATAGTAATGGGAGAAATGTGTCGGCTAAAAGATAAAGCAGGAATATTTGTGTAATAACAAGAGTTTAGGCATTGGTCAGCCAACCTAACAAAAACAAAATGATAATCATGAGAACAGAAACAATCTGGCCCTTACCTTACATCTTCTGAAGGGTGAAGGCTTTTGCGGGACTATTTGCCATTTCAAAAGAAATGTGAGATAAACAATATTATTAATGCTTTGCACTGGGGTGGAGTGACAAAATGAAAGGCTACAATTCACTTCTCTGTGATGAACACAAGAAAGGTACTGAGGGTTCACATTTCTTTTGAAACTGCATGAAAGCAGAAGGTGGAGGTGGACATAGGGATCAGCAGGCAGACAAGTGGGGAACTGGGGTGCCTCCCTACCTTCAAAAGGGATCAAAAGAGTTCCAGACAATTAAATTGAATAAGTTGGAGGTTCTATTACAGCTTTACCCGGACAAAGCTGCATCCCATTATTTGAAGAATGGGTTTAGAGGGGGCTTTTGGATTCCATTTCTAGGAATCAGGTGCACTTTCCAATCTAAGAATTTACATTCAGTAGTTGGATTAGAACATATCATTAGGGATAAGAGCCCTAATGAAGTGGCAGAGAGGAGAGTTGTAGCCCCTGCTACATCTCCAGCGTCCAATTTGAGGGTGTTACCATTGGGAGTTTATTTATTTTTATTTATTTAATTAATAAATTTCTATGCCACCTTTGCCTGGTGTAGCCTTTTAAAATATGGACTGTGACCTTCCTATGGATGTTTGGTGTCATGCACTGTATTTGAAAAGTCTAACACCTTTCTTAAACGGGCCCTTGAGCTTAGGTCTGGCCACAAAGGAGTTATTCATCATGTTTATAGAAGATGGTGGCGCAGTGGTTAAATGCCAGTACTGTAGCCAAAATGTTGTGAGTTTGATCTTGCAGGGCTCCAGGTTGACTCAGCCTTCCATCCTTTCGCAGGCTGGCAAAATAAGGACCCAGCTTGTCAGGGACAACTGGCTAAAACACTGTAAACCACTTAGACAGTGCTCAGCACAATAAAGCAGTATAGACATGTAAGTGCTATTCCTATTTATGACTTTTTGTTTATAGGTCATCCAGGATCAGGACAATATGCCTTCCTGTGAAGGGTTTTTATTCCTAAACTTGAGAATTGGGTGTGTCCCTAGCCCACAAGAAAATAAAAGAAACTTGTTGATGTCTGGTTTTTCTGGGGGTCGAGATTGATATAAAGCAGCACTGCAGACTCCCAGGAAAGAAATGTGGGATTTTAGGGAGAGGGTTTCTGAATTTAAGGAGTGTAGAAAGGCTGTGTTTAAGGAATTTGAGGAGTGCATTGGCCATTCAAATTTTGTGTGCAGAGTTGTGGCACCTGGTAGAGCTATTTAAAGATGTATATAGAATGCTATATGTGGGATACATCAGCCTCATCATAGGATCAGGATTACTCAAGGGATTAGAGAATACCTGAGGGTTTGGCAAGAATTTCTTGCCTCCTTCAATGAGATTTCTTTTTGGAAGGAGGAGCTGAGGGTTTGGGTTGCTTTAAAGGTATCTTTGGATGCAGCAAGTTCTGGAGGTTTTAAGTTTTATTTTTATGGTCATTGGTGTGGCCAGTTATGGTTTCAGAAATGGGTGGAGGCAGGTTTGTTGTTGGACTGGACATTTTTGGATCCCCCCCAACCAACACAGTACAGGTTATTAATCTCTGTCCACCCTGTTACCAGGCATTATGCATTTGGTAAGGACTTTTACACTGCAGTGTCTTCTCCATGATATTATTTTCATGATGATTCCTGAGATAGACAACAGGATTCTCTCCCCCACCAACAGATGGAGTGCTTCAGATAACTGGCTCTAGGTGCTGCGACCCTTCAGATTCAATGCCAGCAGAACTATGGTGGCTTGGAGGGGTTTGATTGTCAGGGCTACTGGCCTCTTCTTAGCTCCTACTACCATGCTAAATTACAGGAAGGCTGGTATGGAGTTTGAACAATTAGTAGTGGTGGTGGCTTTAGGCTATTTGGCCAATCCCTGTTACCCACATTTTGCAAGTTTGTATGCATTTAAAGGGCAGTGGTTTAGCTCCACAGTCCAACAGGGCTAGGTTATCTGTGTTGGCTTTTGTTTCTAGGGTCTAGGGTCCAAGACAATACAGGGGGCTTCAGAATTAGCAAGGCACTGGAGGGATGGTCAAGGGAATGGGGCAAAGCAGCTGACAGGTGGGAGCAATCATCTCTTGATATTCTGATGGGGTGTGTAGGGGGTACTTGTTTGCCTATCTGCACCTTGGATTATGCAGCCATGTTATTCCACGCAGCATTTTAAACTGTTTTTTTTCAGTGCCTGGTGGGTTAGTGAGCTGGTTGTGTTGTCTAAAGGGGATATCTTCAAGACCTATCAGAAGTTAAATTCAGGTCTTTGTCTACAGTGCCTGGGTCTTCAGAGGGTAAAATTAGGGACCCATTCATTGCAGATTGGATCTGATTCTATGGGTTTTGGGTCTAGGCGCAGGATCAGTCCAGTGTTTTGCGCATTGAAAGCCTTTGCATATAAGAGACATGTCTGATCATTCATGTTTTGAACTATATTGTTCTGATTACTAATGCTATTTTTTTTCTTCAGATTCTAGGGCATGCTTAGAGAAACAATGTGTTCTCATCTGCAGTCATAGTATAGTTTAAGGGCCAGAACAAGCCTATTCAGGGCTCAATGGAGGTTGAGTGACCAGGCCACAGTGGAGTGGCTTGATAAAAGGAGCTTTTGTTGGTATTGTTTGTTGCCTCTGTTATTTGGGGAGCACAAGGAGACTCCCCCTCATATTTTGGTCATTAACCTGAGAGGTAATGACCTGGGTTTGTTGAAGGGCAACACCCTGATTCTTCAGAATATTCATGATCTCTGGGTCATACAGACTAGATGGCTGGATATAACCTTGACGGGTTCAGCAATTTTTGTTTCACCAAATTTAATCCTCAGTGCATTGATGCTGTTTGTAGAAGGGAAAATAGGAAACTCCAAAATGCTTTGACTAATGGTTTGGGCCACTTTCTTCCATATCCCAATTTAGTCTTTTAGCAGCCTGAGATCTAAGGAGCTGATGGCATACATTTACCTGAAGAAGGCAACATGTTATTCCTGGGTGATTTGCAACAGGGAGTCAGGGCCCTTTTGGCCAGCCAGTTGGGGGAAGGGGACTAAGCTGACACTTGTCTTTTGTCCATGGCAGATAGTGGGGGTAGAAGATAAAAGTTACAGAGAACACCCAGGGATCCATTTAGTGAAGGGGATGCTCTGAAACTGCCTCTTTAGGGCCCAGGACCTGGGGGGTGAGGAAGGAGAATACTGTGGGGGCTGAATTGGGGTCTTGGGGTGGGGTTCCTCAGGTCTGTCTTCCAGCTATTGGAGGCTAGATGGGGAGCAACCTAGTTATTGGGACCTCAGGGTTCAGGTGGTTTCCCCAAGAAAAGTCTGAGGAGGAAGTCAAGAAATGCCATTTGCTTTAGTTGATCCCACAATAGGTTGATGCCCCCTTTTGCTATTTCCAGGCACAACACAATTTAAATAGGTTCTAGATTAAACAAATTTATTAACTAAATTCTCTATGTCTAATCTTGTTAATCCATAGTTGGCAAGCAATTAATTTCAAGTCTGTCAGTTGAGAGTCTCAATTCTTGACCACCTTATTAACTAACTAATTCTTACTTGTGGCTCAGTCTTCATTTGGAAAGTTCAAATAACCAGTGATTGCCCACCAAGACACTGATCACTTCCATACATCCCTTAAAACTCAACAGTGCTACACTACTAGGTGCTCCAATGCCATGCAGGGGGATTTATTAATTAAAATGGAAAAACAAAAAGAAAGCACTTACTCTTAACAACTACTTCTCTTCTATAATTATTATTATTATAGAATTTAAATTGGATTACCATTTGGCACATAGTAATTATGCAACCATACCAAATTATAAAGGAATTATCAGTGCATGACTGATTTTTATAAAGTGGCCACTATTCTCACTCATCTGGAAACTGAAATCAAACAACCACGTTGTACTGTATCTTACACTGTAATTTTAAACACATTTTGAAGTCTTTTTGTAATGGGATGTAGCTATGTTCTAAGCCTAACATAATTATGATCCATCTTCCCTAATGTAGGGGGAAACAGAAGCAGTAAGTCACTTGGATTGTTAGATTTTAATTATGATTGCTTCACTTTGCAGCTCCAGATTTCTCCTCTTTTTAAAGCAGCAACTACATGGCAATTAGTTGTCTCTTTCCTCATCGATTTGATTTGACAGAGGAAGCAGTGGAAAGGTTATGGATGCCCTATCACTGCATGTATTTCTTATATTTCTAGCATTAATGTTTTCTAACAAGGGATTGGTGTGAGAAAATACAGATTGTGCATTTATTCTTTAGTTTTGTACTGGCTGAGATAACAGCTGTGGCAGGGAAATGCCAAAGTTTCTCCACAGATTTCTTCACAGCATTTTCAGAAACGGTTTGCACAGCAAATCATTGCCTATGCCTTACTGAACAGGACAATCTATTTTGTTGTGGTTGTGACATAATTTGTGCTAATAAGTGGGATCCAAAAAGACCCAGTGTGGTGGGATGCCAGCCACAGATGCTGATGAAACGTCAGGAATAAACTCTTCTAGAACATGGCCACATTGCCCGAAAAAACCACAAAAAAACTAAACACAAAATAGATTGCCCTGCATACTATGGATGTCGGCCATGAAAGCCTTCGGCTTCACATATTTTGTTTTTGTTTTGTTGTTCTGGTATCTTACATACTTTAGCCACAAAATAACTTAATAACCAAATCAGTGAAGAAACAACATGAAGAGATATCTACTTTGTAGAATTAATCCCCATGTAAATTAACTGGGCTAGCAATTCTATTCTTCACTAGAACTAACTTTACCTAAAGTACTGAGAATCAAGAACAGGGTGGCAAGTAACAGATCATCTGCCATGTTTGAAGGAGCACTGGGCAGGGTGCTCCCTCCCAAAGTATAGTTATGAGGCACAATGGCTTGTGGCATTTAGAGTCTTGTTGAGAAGGAAAGAGCCAAGAAAAATAGCTCTAGCAGTTTCCTCATATCATGGCAGGGTCCATAGGTGTTATAGGGAAACAAAAATGGCAGCAGCCACAACCTGATCCAGAATTGTCTCCCCAGAAAGAGATGAAGAGTGTATCTACACTGCAGAAATAATGGAGTTTGACACCACCATGACTACAGAGGGATCTGCAGTTTGGTTTGGTGAAGCAATTCATTCAGCCTGGTCTGTCGGAAAGCTCTGGTGCTTCACCTAACTACAAATCCCAGGATTCTGTATGATAGCATCATGGCAGCTAAAGTGGTGTCAAATTGCTTTAATTCTGTGGTGTGGATACACCCCAGGTGTCACCATCTTAAAATGTTTGTTTGAAGGAGGAAGAAGGAAGGAAAGGGAAAAAGAGATGGGAAAAAGTGGGATGCTGGTGAACCGTCATATTTAGGAGGTGCTCTGGATCCCCAGTATGATGGACCTGAGGATATAGGTGATGGTTTCATTTTAACTTGCCATACTACCATTCTGCATAAAATGAATGTGCTGCTAATCCAGCACCCCCCCCCCCCCCCCAATTTCTGGAGAGGGATTTAATTTTAGTTGGCATTTGTTAACTTCAGG
>NC_056525.1:145329414-145349130 GCF_019175285.1 Sceloporus undulatus
GCAAGAGTGCTCCAAGTGCATAATATATTTTGCTTCTGGGTTAAAGTTTTTTTTTAATAGCAAGAAATACAATACTATTACCTGAGGGTGACAGTACTAAAGAATCTAAAATAAGTATAACTGAATTTGCAAAACATGCTGGCAACAGGAGAAATGAGAATGATAGGCACTAAATTTAGAAACTGAAGATGTCCAGACTATTAAATAATTTAATTTTAAAAATATAAGTCTCTGCCACTTGGGATGTGTGAAAACAGGAAGCTTGGGCAGAAAAGTGAGGTATTTAAATGTGGTAAAATAAATAAAACGAATATCATAGCAACTTGCAATAGTAAACAGCAACATACTCAAACATAGTTTACAATCCATAAAACAGAAATACAGTGCACCCGCATCATATGCAGGTGTGATATACATGGTTTTCATCATATGCTGAAAGCTGCACTAGAAAAAGCCATGACATGCCCCGGAAGAAGTAATCCAGCTTACATGGGATTTCCCTTACACAGGGGTGTGTGTGTATGTGTGTGTGTGTTCCAGAATGGAAAGGGCCCACTATACTTCTTTACAGTGTACTAAACTAGTTTAGTACATTTACCTTCCTTTCTTGCCTTTTAATTTGGGATGGGAAGAATACTTGAACATGTATGAAAAATGACTGAAGCTTCCTTCACAAAAAAACAATCAATAATGCTGTTTTCTAAGGAAAAACCTGCCATTCTCTGTGATGTGTGTGTGTGTACAGTCTGCTCTCCATATCTGCAGACTTGCCATCTGCAAATTTAAGCATTTGTGGACAGCAAGCCTGTGGTGAGGCGGTGGCAGAGGAGGAGGAGTAAGAAGCAGGAGGAGCAAAAGGAAGAGGAGGAGGAGGAAGAGGAAGTGGTGGTGGCAGATGAGGCAGGATGGGGAAGAAGAGATGAGAGGAAGAAGCGGAGGGCGAAGAAGATGCAGCGGCGGAGGTGGAAGTGACCACCTGCCACCCGCTGGTGAGAGCCGGGAGGGAGGGAGGGTGAGTCCCATTGTCCCCAATGGTGATGCAGCCGCATGGCCCCACTGCCATTGAGGACAATGCAGACTTGAGCATCTGTGGATTTTGGTATCCACAGGGGGTTCCAGAATGGATCCCCCACGGATACTGAGGGATGACTGTATATATATATCCATCCATGTGCACCTTTTTACATAGAGTTAAACATGACCTGCTAATAATCTTTGAAAATTGCATCATCTCCCACAAATTTCTTGCAGTGCAGTGAAAAATAGCAAGAATGAACCTGGCAAACCTGCCTGCCAGAATGAAACTTACCAAGATTTACATACCTAATTAACATGTCTTCCTTTACACAAATTCTGCCTTCCGCTCTGTATTCCCCACACCAATTCTTCTCATCAAATTGCCAAGCACACAAAATTATCTCACAAAAATAATAGCAAAAAGTAACCATTGTACAGCTGGGACCTTTTCCCCCCACTGTGAGATATGTGATGCAAAATGTCAGAGTGATGCTTCTTACAAAAGCATCTTGCTACAAATGATATGGCATTGGAATCACTTTATAGTTTGCCAAACATCTCATGCCTTTATTTATTGATGTTTAGCAGAGGATGATGAATATTGCACAATGGAAATCAAGAGCCTGATCATTTCTCTCATCTGTGGAAACTATAGTTAGAGAGGAGGCAAACGGTAATTCTAAGGAAGCAACAATATATACCAAACAGGCTTTAACAGTATGTACCAAATAAGTTATCTGAGAAACTTTAATAATTGATATTCACTGAAGACATAAACAGTAATTTATGTCCTCACTTGTTTTAAAAATTTATTGGCTTGGAGTAAAAAACAAACCAACCAAAAAAATTATTCAGGAGTTATATGAAATCAAAAGATTTCCTACTCCTTTCTCAGTGTGCTTCTCACAAATAATATGACAGTTTACAGCCATGAAAGAAAGCAGGACACACAAACATATGCAAACACGTGTATAGAAATGCTTCCCAGATCTAAGCCAAAATCTGCAGTATCCAGTAGTAAGGTTTTTTTATTTGGATGGTACCATAGAATCAGGAATGTATTTGCATGGAAACACACACATATGCGGAGGTTAGGGAGCTGGATTTTCATTTTCCCAGTGTAAAAATAACATAACAGAAAAATAACAGGCATGGAAGGTTATGCTGAAACCTTCCCTGATGTATTAAGCTTTCTACAAGAAGTGTTTTTCATTGTTACACTTTTCTTCATGACATCCTGACCACTCCTCACCACTACTACTTGAAGTGGCAGAGACATGCTGACTGGAAAAAATGGACCTTCAACAGATCTGAGATGGCAAAATAAACAAATAACTGAAATAAAACGAAAGCATGCTAACCATGAATGAAAATGAAGGATTAAGTTTGCCTACTGTAGTGCTCACTGGGCCTCTTAGATCTCTCACACTAGATCTTTTAGATCACCTCACACTGGATCTCTCGGATCCCACTGACTGGCACCAAATTATGGTGCTCACAACCACCAGGTTCCACAGGATTCTTCTCCTGTCTTAACCTAAATAGTTTGAGCTTTCTTTTCCCTCATTAATATCTTTCTAACCCTTGGTCCTTCCACTGGCTTAAGTGCCTCTGCTATTAAGTGTTTTGAATATTCTTGGTAGCATGTTTTGATGTTATATATAAATCATTTTGGGCCACACCTTTGTGAACAAGAAGAAAATAACTCTTATTTACATGCAGAACTTATGATAGTATCTTCCTTGGTAGTTGGTTCACAAGGCTTGTTGTTACAATACACATATTACTTCAGTTGTTACTGTCACGCTGGTAGAGCAGGCTTGAATGAGACTTCAGCATCTACTCCCAGGCACTAGAAATCAGTGTGGAATGAAGAAGCTGGACCAGACAGCTCCAAGGTGAAGAGATTTATTTACAGTGCTAAGTAAAAGCTATATACAAGAGCAGGAACTATACAGACCAACAGAGGCGGGTTACAGACCACCATAAAGTATGCGCTCTGCGCGTACTAGGGTTAGGAAGGGCCATATTAGGGTTAGGAAGGGACTTACCTTCCTCATGGCCCTTCTCTGTAGTACGCGCGGAGCGCGTCGTAAATGGCAGCGCCCATCCACATGGGCGCTGCCATTTTGACGTCTTGGATGCATAGCGTCCAGACGTGTCGCGGCGGAAGTGACGCCGCGAGGGCGCGCTTTGCCCCTCACAGCGCCACTTCTGCATTTTGAAAAGGAGCGCCATTTCAGTGCTCCTTTTTCACTGCGCCGGGAAGCCTCACGGTCTGGTCGCTGGGGCTTCCCTCCGCAGCGAATGGCGGCGGTGGGAAAATGGCCGCTTGAGGGCGGTCTGTAACCAGGCAGAGTTCCTCTCAGAACAAACTCTCTCTTACAGACTCTCACAGCAACTCACCAACTACTCGTAACCACCATCACCTACTACTGTAGCCCACAGTTGTTTATCTTAACACACAGCCTTATATATCCTTGGTTGATGCAATCATTGCAGCACATGGCATAAGCCATTAGCTTATCCTGGTGAGTCATACACACACAGGTGTGTAGCAGAATCCACATCATAGTGTCTGGCCTTAAGGACATTTATCTACAAAGATTATCAACCAGTGCTTATCGTCCCTCTATCGGCTCTCAAACATTGAGGAAGTGCACGTGTGTGAAAGCTTGGTGCGCTTCCTCATCGTCATTGAATTGGCAGCTCCCTCTAGCATCACTGAATCGTTCCAGGAGAAGACATTTCCTTTGAACGGAAACTTTGCATTCAGAGGAAATTCTCTCTCCCTGAATGATTCAGCGATGCTAAAGGGAGCCGACGATTGCCTAATGATGAGAAAGTGTGCCAGGCTTTCACACACACATGCTTCCTTAATGTTTAAGAGCCGATTAAGAGTCGATAAGTGCTGGTGTGATAATCTTTTACATGTCCTGGCCTTGTCAGTCACACCACACACACATAGTGACTTAGCAGTCTACAGAAGTTAATTTTCCACAGCCAACATGGCTGACACTAACATCACTGGACTTCCTTTGTTCTTTTCAAATCTTTCCTCCCTTACAAAGCAATCTGAATCCTATTAAGGCTAAATTCTTATCTGTACCTCTGGCAGTTCTAACTGCTCTTAGCAGTTCCTGACACATGCAAGCTTCTTAATGGTGGCTCCTGCTCCTTTTTTATATCCGCTCATCAGGTAGGCTCCCACCTTTTGCCAGAGTGACTCCGATTGGCGGCTGTGAATATTTCAATTTGCTAGTGTCTCTCCACACCTACGCACAGCAATTGTTAGTCTACTTAAAGACATCCTGATATTGAAAAAACAAATGCCTAGGAAGTTAGAATACCACACAATTCAAAGTTAGAATCATAGAGTTGGAAGAGACCCCAAGGGCTGTTCAGTCCAACCCGCCTGCCATGTAGGAACCCACAATCAAAGCACCACGGACAGATGGCCATCCAACCTCTGTTTAAAGACCTCCAAAGAAGGAGAGTCCACCACACTCTGAGGGAGTGTGTCCCACTGTCGAACAGCTCTTACTGTCAGGAGGTTATTCCTAATGGTGAGGTGGAATCTCAACCCATCTATCCTGTTAGGCAGTTTCTGTGGATTGCACAGAGAATATTGCTGGTGAAGCTGTTCCAAGGTGATAAAGTCTAACCTCTTTAGACTAGTGCTAATCAAAGTGATGGTCACAGAAACAGTGCTGTTCCCTAAGCCATTGGCTGCCAGTCCCTGGTGAATTTACAAGGAAAAAACTCCAAACAATTGGGCACAAATGTGGTGCCAATTCCTGGCATGGTGGGAAAAAAATTGTCTCACATGAGACAATCTGAAAAGTACTGTTTTAGACTACTGCCTTGAAGCAGATGTACTAGTAATATTCATTATGTGCAGAGAAGAGCTCATGCATGCTCAGCAGGGCTTCCACAGTTTTATTCTCTGAACAACAGGATCTGTGTGCCTCACAAACTCTTGCTGAATTCTCCACAGACATTATGTGAATGTTTTGTCATTTCAAAGGATCTTTGGCATGCAGAATGGGTAGGGGGGCTGCTTTCTTTAAACAATATCAAGAATAACAAAAACATTTATATGAAACCTTGTTGTGTGTTGTTATTTCCATGGTTTTTAGATTCTGGACTAAAACCTGAAATGCATTTGAAATGAACTGGTATAACAATGTAGTGAGGGGGGAATCTAATGCATTCTGTTTATAAAGCACAAACCGTATGAGTTTCTGAAATGTGTCTGCAGTGTTAGCATTTTCAAAATAAGAAGCACATAGCCAATTGTGCAGAAACCAATTTGCTGCACATTCAGAACTTCAGAACAAATATGGCCACTGATTGGTTTGGATGAACAAAGAAAGTGTTTATGATCAACACTCTTCTCCTTTGTTTCCATCTTACTAAGAAAATACACTCAAGATCCAGTCAAGTGACATTTTGTCTTTAATGTCACAAAAAAAGTCAGATTTGACATTTATTTACATAATCATGCTATGCCTTCACTGTTGAGAGTACAGGCAGGTTACATCATTTTGACACCACACATATAGAAAAGGATTCTTCTAATAACATAATTTATTGTTGTTTGCCTTTAAGTCATTTCCAACTTATGGCGACCCCAAGACGAATGTACCACAGGGTTTTCTTGGCATGCTTTGTTCAGAGGGGGTTTGCTATTGTCTTCCTCTGAGGCTGAAAGACTGTGCCGTGCCCAGGATCACCCAGTGGGTTTCCATACCCAAACAGGGATTCAAACCATGATCTCCTGAGTCCTAGACTAACACTCAAACTACTATAGCACACTGACTCATAATATAAATATTTTATGTTATCTATTCCCTCAATAATATCATCAGGCCAAAGCCAGGCATTCTGATTAGATCAACATTAAATATAACCTAGATACAAGGTATGAAGAAGGTACTGAAAACTACTAAATAAGAGAAAAGGGGGGGGGGCATCCAGATATGCTAAAACCTACAGAGTTATTCTACTGTGACACATCAGTGATACTCAAGTATTTCTCAGCAAATTTAACTAGTAGGACAGAAACTCATCTTCACATTTGATTCCTGAGAAGAATCAGACCAACACTATGGAGTGGAAGTTGGGGTCCAGGATCGATTGTTTTCCATACAGATTGTGTTGAGCTATGAACAACTTCATTCATCAGAGCAGAGGACTTGCATGACATACTGAGGGACTCTTTCATGCTATTAATATATGTACAACCTACTGTCAATTCAGTAACTAATGTTGCACAGACTGTTCAGCTGAAACCATGGGCCATTATATAAAAAAGATGTCTCATCAAACCAGCTCTTGAAGACAAGATTAGACAACTCATCTTGAAGTAAATAATTTTACTATCTTATTCATAAGTGAAAGGATACTTGTCCATTTTTGGGGAAGTCATTATTCATGGGAGTTACTCGATCCCATATACCACTACATTATTGCTGTGCAAACTTCAGTCCTTCCTTTTACTCTAAGTCAGACACAGGAACAGACATTTCAAACAAGGAGAAACTAATTCAATCAATAAGCTGTTAGACAGGCCAGAACAACATTACTATTCCCCAAGCCAAAACACAACACTGCTCACAGCCAGAGATTGTGGTCTATGTGATACTCATGATTCATTTCAATGCCAAGAAGGTTGAGAGAAAAGGAGGATTACTGAATCCCTGATGGGAAACCATAATGTGGATAGAAGCAATGTTTTGTGGATTATAAATTATTATAGGTTCAGTGTATAAAGAACACAGGTTAATTCAAAAAGTCTGGAAAGCAAGCCTTATGTGGAATCATTTAGGGAGTTGGTTGGTTTAGCTTGGAGAAGAGAAGACAGAGAGGTGACATGATAGCCATCTTTAAATATCTAAGGGGATGTCATAGAAGATGCAAACTTCTTTTCTGCTGCTCCAGATAGTAGAACACAAATCAGTGGATTCAAAGCAGTGGATTCAAAAGAGATTTCACCTAAGCATTAGGGAGAACACTTTTACTGTAAGAACTGTTAGAAAACGGGATAGATTGCCTTGGAGTGTGGTGTGGACTGAACACTTTGGATGTCTTTAAACACAGTTTGATGGACATCTGTGAGGAGTGCCCTAATTGTATATTCCTAAATGGCAGGGGGCTGTGTTGTGGCTCGTGTACTGCTCCCAAAACCCTTGTTGGGACCTATGGAAATGACACACAGTGTCCACCACGACCACCTGCAGAGTTCAACCACGTCGACAGGACGCCAAGAAGAAGGAATCTGTGAAGATGTCTTCAACTAATAATGACTCTTACAAGTCTTCACTCTAAACGAGGGTTTTAATCTTCCTTTGCAGTATTTACAACATAGATATACACAGTGTATTGGACATCCATCTCTAATACACACTATTTACATCAACCAACAATAACACAACCTCTGAGGCAGCCACATTAACACACAGTACATTTCACTGCCTCTCAGTACAGACACAGCCCACTCTCAGGCACCAACTGTCTCTCAGTAACAGATACAGCACACTCTCTGAGGCACCAACTGTCTCTCTCTCCCTCAGTGACAGTTGAGAACTGACAGTTGACAGTTGCATCAACATTCCGATGATGCACTTTTTGAATGCTGACACATTAGCTGCCACTGGAACTGTAAATTATCTGCACAACAGCACACCAATGTCATTTCCTGACAGGCTGAACTACACTGGCACTTGTGGTCCCTTTCAACCCTAGATTCTATGATTCTACATTCTAAGAGACATCTATTAGTGATATGGAGTGACTTTCCAATGAAAGGGATAAGATATAAAATGACTTTACATTTTTGTGGCACTGACAGTAATAGAGAATAAATATTGATTTAATGTCTCTTAGAGGACTGGGATCAAAAATAGGATGTTTCATCAGAGCATACTGATGACTTTAGTTAATCCAACTCACCTTAGGCACCCAGTGGCATTGCGCAGCACCTGTGATGAATGAAGTTGTATTTTGTGGTCATCCTGGAGTGGGGAGTTTTCCCATCCCGAATGAGGGATGATCACTGCATTGGTCAAAACTGCAAGAGCATCCTGGATAATTGGCATTTTTAGTGCATCACAAGAAGATAGATTCCAGAGAACTCCTAAAAGTAAGGAAAGACACCGTAGTGGGCATTACTTACAGAAATAGAAGCGAGTATTAAGGCACATGAAGAAGAACAAACATATTACTTCACCTGCTGTCTGCTTCATCCAATATCACCCTTCACTCTAAATGCTGCTTTAACATGTGGCTGAAAACTACCCAGTCACCATCACTGAATTATTTAATTTCTTGAATTATTTAATTTCTGACATTTGTAACATACAGCTCAAGAAGGCATATCTCACTGCGACACTGTCTAGAATAAGATCTGCTTCACTTAAGTGAGGGAGTTTTTCTGTTACAGCACTCTAGCCATGGAACACTCTCCCCAGAGAGGTCAGGCTGGCCCCATCATTACTGAGAGGCAGGCAAAACTAATATTTTCATATGGCTTTGGCTTTTAAAGCAGTATTTGGTCGGTGTTTAAGGAGAGTTTTGTTTCTGCTCTGTTTTTATATTGTAATTTTATTCTACAATGCTTTGGGAGCCCTGATGGGCAGAAAACTGATATGTAAGGATTTTTAAATAAACAAACAAGTAAACAAGGCTGATGCATCACAGACCCCAAGAGTAGGTCCTGGAATAACTGCTCTATTGTCTGAGAATATGTACTATGAAAGAAATTGAGGAGCAAAGGGCAGAAGTTTCTTTTGACCACAAACTCATGCATAGGATTTTCTGCCTACTGTCAAAAAGAAAGAAAGAAAGAAAGAAAGTGGAGTATGCCTTTTTGTCCTAAGGACGTTGAGAACTGGCCACATAGGATCCATCTTGGAGACTCTTTATTACACATTTGCCAATCCCTTCACCCGTTACTTTTGTAGCATGACTATATTTATTGATTTTATCTGAATTCATTTTCATGCTGCCTTTACATTCAACAGGTACACAGATTGTTCATAATTCTTTGTTATCTCATAAAAAAGTATTAAAATTTAATTAAAATAAAAAATACAGAGAAATATAGTGTATATTTTCTTTTTCTGTATGTGTATGTGTATGTATTGCTATTATATGACTTTAAATTAAGTCTGTTTTACAGCAACAGCTATTGGCAAGACTAATTCAGAGGAGGCTATTCTGAAACTGGTTCCTCTTAAACTGGAATTTAAAAGGTTCTCGTGGCTGATCACATTTGAACCCTGGTCTCCCAGTCTTAATCCAACACCCAAATCACTATACCATGGTGGTTGCCTGTACTTATAGAATAAAGAATCAGAAAATTGTTAATCAGTTTTCTCTGAAGGTGACTAATAGAGGGATTGAATATCAGCACCAAGGAAGCCTATTTCAGATGGAAAAAGTCTACAGAAGTCCCAGAGGTTTGTATTGGCTTCTTAGAATGATTGATGTATTCATAGGAACTGAGATTCCCTACCATGGTCTATACTGCCTGTCAATGGCTCTCCAATGCATAAGATAGGGATATTTCCCATGCAACACATGTCCCGTCTCTGAAGAACACACATGAGACAAATATGGCTTGATAACTTGGGTCCTCTTCTGCATATAAAACTTGACCCTTTCACCATTCCTTCCATTTATAAGGGAAGTTTATAAATCCCTCTTTCCCCCCAATGCTATTCCTCTGCACTATCACTGTCTTTCCCTTCTTCCATAACACCTTACACATTACACCTATGGAACATGAAACAAGGACATAAGTCATTTTTCATGTAATGTGAAAAGCTGTAACGGAGTGCTCCTCCATACTGAGGATGGGTGAGACAGAAAGTTCAACCTCTTTTATCAATAACTTCATGGTGAAGAGTCAGTGCATCAAAACTTCAAATAGACTTTGGCAATGCACACATGTATACTTATATTTAAAAATGTATGCACTCTATCCCCCCCTCTCCCTCCCAGGAATCTATTACAATACACTATCTTTTACAATATTTCCCTCTTATGAATCTACTACAATACACTATCTTCTACAATATTTTTTCTCACTATGGCCTTGTCTGCACTGACTAGGATACTCAAGTGGCACCTTGAGGTATCCTGGCCCCACAGCTGCTCTGACCTATCCCATTACCTTGGCCTCTGTTTCTTCACTGTAGTGGCTGTCTGCACTGGTGCCCTATTGGGTCACTAGGTGCATCTGCTGCTGTGGGACAATAGCTCCTGAGGCTGACCAGATATGGTCATATTCTGGGAGGCTTGTTCTGACCTCAGAGCCAATGACCTGCAGTGGTGGTAGATGCACATCCACCATCACTGTGGGTCACTGGCTCTGAGGTCAGATTATGGCACCAGGCAGTCCAGCAGGATGCCTGTGCAGAGAGCTGCTGTAGAGCAGAAATGAAGGGCTCTGGATCTTCCCAGAAGATCTGGAGCAACAAGTACATTTTAAAATTCATTTTAAGCTTGTTATGCCTCAGTTCTGGTGTGGGACATGATGGCTGTCATTCAGTCAGCCCACATCAGAATGCCATATACCGTCTGTACAGGATGATGGTGGAAAAGTGGGCTTTTTGGCCCATGAAATATGGCCTCTAACAATGTTTAAAAATTCTCCTTGGATCCCACCATAATGGAGAACTATAAGCCAGTTTTCAATATTCCTTTTTTGGGGGGCATCTTTCTAGAGCGTGGTGGCTCGTGAATAAAATGGATTATCTACATCTATTTCAATCTGATGTCAGATCTGGATATCAGACAGAGGTAGCTTTGACTGCCTTAGTGGACTGCCTACATAGGGAACTGGACAGAGGGAGTATGTCTCTGTTAGCTGTGCTGGACCTCTTAGCAGCTTTCAGTACTATCAACCATGGTATCCTTCTGAGATGCCTCTCTAGGATGACACTCAGGGACACTGTTTTACAATGTCTTCAGTCCTTGGAGAAGTGGACTCAGAAGGTGGAGCTGGGAAATGTCAGACTGACATCTTGACAAGTGGCCTGTGACATTCCTCAGGGCTTGCTTCTGTTCTCCATGCTGTTAAATATTTACATGAAACCACTGGGAAAGGTCACCTAGAGTTCTTGGGTTCAATGTCATCATTTCGCTGAAGATACTCAACTCTCTCCTATGTGTCCAAAAGGATTCTGGCCATTAATACAGTGTGCCTGTGTCATATGCGGGCGCGCTTTACGTGGCTTTCAACATATGCTGAAAGACATGCAGGGAGAAGGGGCAGCACATCCCATAGGGACTAATGGGGCGCGCGCCTGTGGCGCGTGTGTGACACCACGCTACCACACCATCGTGTGCATGAGTCCCATTCATTTAAATGGGGCTCGAGCATAGGTGGAATTTGCTTTACATGGGGGAGTCCTAAACGGATTCCCCAAGTAAAGCAAGGGCGCACTTTATGTTTTCCCTCCACTTATGCATTAGTAAATAAAGAGCAGAAAAATTCTAGCATCTATGGAAGCTCACTTGCCTGAGATACTGCTGTAGCTTTCTCTGTCACAAATCAAAATCAAAATCAAATCATACAGTTGGCTCTCTTCATCCACGAATTCAACCACCCTCTGCTTGAAATATCACCCTTCCCTTCCCCTTTCCATTGAACAAACCTTAATTTTGCCATTTTATATAAGGTACACCATTTTACTATGCCACTGTATGTAACAGGACTTGAGCATCCATGGATTTTGGTATTCCATGGGATACTGGAACCAAATCCTAGCAGATATCAAGGGCCCACTGTATTTTCTGATTGTTTATAAGCACCACTGGTGGAATTTTAAATATTTGCATGCTGCTGATACTTATGATTAGAGATGTAAATAATTCTGTTTTGATTTGTGTGTGTTTATCTAAATCCAAATAAGATTTCCATCCAATCCCTCATCTGTAACCAGTCCCGTCTTTTTTTGTATCATCTTTGGCTGCATTGTGGCCCTTGCTTTTTAATTCTTCCATGCAAATTTGTACTCATTTTCTATAATGTTTAGGATTCCTTACATCCAGGTTTCCCAACACTCAATCATATTTTTCGACTAATTTTTGATTTTTAAAATATATTCTTCCCATCCGAACTTTTTGTACATTCAAAATGTACAGCAAGTGTTGCAAATGTGCACATTTTTGAGGTAAGGTGTGCTTTATTTTGCAATGAATCCTAGGAGGTGTGAAATTAATAATTTAAATGAGAATCTCAAAATCATTTAAATACTTCTCACATATGTTCAAGCCATAAAGCAGCCAATGGCACTATCAGAACTTAAGAACATCTGTTTTGCATAGTGTTTTACTTGAAATGAAAGTCTTTAAGGCTACTATATATAGCTGTGCCATCTCTACATGAATAGTTGATGCCACAGTAAAACTACACATCTGTGTTTATACACTTCAGTATCTAAGTTAATGTCAAGGGTGCTTTTGCAGAAACTTATTAAAGTGATTAACTGATTTAAAAAAATCCTACACATGAGACCTCTTCCAGTCAACCATGATTCTTTTAATGCAAATCTGAATACATTTTGGTACTAAATGTCAAAATACTTTATAAAATAGTACTTGGCATATAGGACTAATGAAAATATTACATCATCTTAATTGCACAAATATCCTCTGCAAGAAACATGGTATTTTACAATTTTTCCTCTTTTGACTTTTCCCTGCTGAAAGTTTTACCTCAATGAATACTACACTTTTCACGAAATGCAACCATCAAATTATGCATAAGTTTCACTCAGGTTTGCAATAAATAATAATGAAAAAACAAACAAAACAAATTAATAACTGGTGTTTGAAACATGAATTCCTCGAAGTTGAAAATTCAAACCCATTATTCACAGCTTGAATTAAGGCCAAATTCCTAATGGGGCATATTCCAAATGCCTGCCAGTTTCATGTGCCATTTATGCCACCTTACTATCAAAGCCAAGACTCTTGAAAAGGATGAAAAAGTTGGCTAGGAAAGGCTATGCTAAACCAAAAATTATCTTCTTGCAAATGCTCAGAAACACTATTTCCTGCCAGAGTTCAGAGATCTATAGTATTCTCTGTCTCTTGACTAATGTAATTTGAATTAGCATGGTATATTTTCTTAGAAGAGGCTACTGAACTAATAGAGGTGTCTTTGTCAGAAATGGAAAGTAGCGTGTTATATTTAAAGAACTGCAGCTAAATTGGAAATCTACTTCTTAGAGCTATGGCACTATAATTTTAACTCATTTCTTAAAAGTACCTTTCCACACTCCTCATGTTCCCCATGGAGTTTACAACATAGTAGGTCTGAGAATCATGACAAAGACAATGGCCATCGCTCTGTTCTCTAGAGTTTACTTCTCACAATCAGCATATGAAAGGATAAACCACTTCAAAGTGCTGGTGAAGTCTCACATGAGTGAATGCTTTATCTGCACCATAAAATAAAAATTCTGCACATACAGACCTGGAAGTTATGGTGAATTCCTAGCCTACCTTTGTACCCATTATATTAGTTTGCTATTCTTATACATATCTTATTTTACTTTTTTGTTTTCATGGAAGAGGATTTAGTGATGTGACTTCCTCCCTCCCTTTTGGAATGGAATACCCAGGTTTACTTGCTGATTTGCTACCAGTTGTGTAAACTTTTATCTATTTCATCCATGCATACAGGCCAAAGCATTTCCATAGCTCCTTTCCTGTTGCATGAGATCCCAAAGATTTCTACACAGCTTTCCAATACTATTAATACTTTGAAAGTCTTTTGGGAATTTTTTTCCATGAAAAAATACAAAAAAGTGAAATACTCACTATTACACAGTGAAAAAAATTTCACTTTATGACCAAAATGTGGGGTTTGTTTGGCACCAAATGCCATGTATATTTTTGTAGAAATGGAAACCTGGAATGGTTTCTTGAATTGTGAACAATCTTGTTGCCCAAGTGTTAGGAACCCCTAATTTTCAACTGGGAAATGAAAATTAATAAATATTCTTTCCATTCCTATATGCTACTGGTAAGAACTAGGCCAAAGAGAAGACAAAAGAAGGAACTTATTTGGTATCTGACTGCTGCACCTTTGCAGACATAGGACTTCATCATACAAGGTCTGTTCTCACTGAGATCATGTTGTTGAAAGGAAACACATACATTCTAGTTTTGGAGCAGTCTATATTGCATGTATGGACAGTGGAACTGTTGCAGCCATGCATGTCCCACACTCTCTTTTCCAGACTGCTCTTTAAGCCTGCTCTATGGCTTTCTCCAGCAATTATATTTTTATTTCTCTTTTTAATACAACTTAGCAACAATGGCAATATGATTTACTGAGGAGTGGGAAGAAAAGAAAAGAAAGTGTTAAAAGGCGAAAACAAGTCTACTTGGAACTAGTGAGGGGGAGGGAGAGAGGAGGAGACTGAGACCACAATTACTAGATCTTGGAACTACAGCTGGAAACTTATCATGCGAGAGAGATAATGCTACATCAGCTATTGATGGGCTTTGCCTGACACCGAAACGATGCATCACAAGCATGGGTGGACTACAGATCAGCTACAAGTCAGTCAAAATGTTGTCTGATAACATTCAGCCATAGACACTACTATCCTCCTTCAATTTCACTTTTCTACCCTTGTGCAATAATCTCCATAATGTATAATGTATAAAACACAGTGAGTCATTGAATGAAAATGTAATCCAGTTTATGGCTAGGCAAGCACTGAAGTGGAAATTTGTAACTGGAAGCAATAGAACTTCTTAATTTTGCATATTATCCACAAAGTATAGGCATTTATAACATAAAGAGAAAATAAGCATTTTTTGTAAAGCTTGCATTTCCCTGTTACATTTCATGTTACTTTCTTTGCTTATCAGTGTGCCTGCCTTTACATAGTTGGAATTTTTTCTTTGAAAAAGCCCACAGTCACTACATCCTTATAAACAATGATTTCTTAAATTTCAGTTTGAGATATCAGCAAAATCCTAAACCTTTTTTTAAAGGAAAGGCACATCTCTTGTTAATGTGTTAATTCAACAACAGACCACCATCACCATGAGACCACAACTTGAGCTTGGAAAAGATTCTTTTTTGCATTAGAAATCCTCAAACACCCAGCCAACATGACCACTAGTAATTCTAAGACCTGTAGTTCCAACAACAACAAGCTCCTTCCCAAGCTTTGAGTATAACTATTGTTGCATACTGATCTCCTTACCAGTCTTTAAGACTGAATAAAAATCAACACTAGTTATTATTATTTTTAAAAAATTGAATATTTATTTAAATTAATCTTTTTTGAAACAATGGTATTATTTCTCTTTTGGCTCTCATTTAAACATAACAGCTAAAACTAAATCTCATTGCAAACATGTTATTTCATGTTGTACTTGCAGTCTCATCAAATTGAATTACCTTCAATCAAACATGAACAAGCAGGAAAGCTTGAATTTTTATTTCTGTTCATGAATAAAAATGACAACAGAAGTCTGGAAAATGATGTCTAGTCATAGACATTTTAACAACAGTGTACATTACTGCTAAATTTAAAATTTAATATTTTAAAAAACGATTTATTTTTTTAAACAGCAGGAATGTTGTTGCAGCCAAGTGGTCTAAATTCTGGTTTTCTCTTATTGCCCGGTAGACTATCCTACATTTACAGTCGACCCTCGGTGTTTGCTTGGGATCCATAGCATAACCCCCCCCCCCCCTGCAGATACCCAAATCCACAGATGCTCAAGCCCATGCATTCCATAATGGCTGTGCGTGCACATGGCCATGCTGCCATTAGGAATAGTCCTTGCTGTCCCATGGTGGTGTATGAATGCATCTGTGCCACCACTGAGGACAACAGAACTTAATGATAATGTGGCCATGTGCACACACTGCCATTGGGGACAAAGCGGGTTTGCTGTCCGTGGATGCTTGAATCCATGGATGGCAATCCCGTGGATACTGAGGGTGGACTGTAATATGGATGTAGACAATCTGTATGCCTCAAATGGGCAAGTGGGTGCAACAGAGGTATGCATGTTTTAAGGACAGCCATTAAGGGCAGCAATGGCAAATGTGAAATATTTATATGACATGTTAAAATTTAGCTTAATAAACTATGGCCTAAATCCAACTGTTAGTCTCAAATAGAGTTTTTGTTTTGTGTGCCTTGAAGGAGTTTCTGTGTTATTGTGATCAAAATGTAAACTTATCACAGGGTTTTCTTGGTATGATTTCTTCAGAGAGGGTCTGTCTTTGCCTTACTTTGAAGCTGAGAGAGTGTAACTTGCCCAGTGTCACCAAGTAGGCTTCCATGGCTGAGTGAGAATTTGCATCCTTGTCTTCTGGTATTTCAGTGCCCAAAATGACTACATCACACTGGCTCTCCTCAAATAGAGTAGACCCACTGAATCAATGGAAATTGCACAAGTAATTGTTCCCATCATATCTATTTCAACTGGAACCCAACAACTGGATTTAGGCCTCAGTGGAATTATGATAATTATGATAAAAGATTTACTTCTTTTCATTTCTAAGGTACTGATGGAGCCTCTGCAACTTGGCACAGATAATGAGTCTCTATTATGTACTATTATTTCCTAAACTAATTCCCTAAATTAATAAAAAGATAATTATCTTTAAAAATTACACAAATTATACCCTCTTAGATATTTTAAACTGCTCTACTGAGTTGTAAGTTAACATATTTTGGTAATCAGATTTGCATGATTGTTCCAAAATATGTGCATGGGGAATGTGCAGCAGGGTTTTGTTTTAAAAAATCAGTAATTTAAACTGGAGGTTTCACTTGGTAATTTAAATTGTGATTGAAAATGACTTGATTTAAAACTTTGACATTCTACCTACCTTTTGTGTCTTACCTCCAATTAAAGGCTCCTCTAATTATTTAACCCTTCTTTCAAGCTAAAAGGAGCTCTTTCCAGAGATAGTCAATATGCTAAGATTAGAAATCTGAAAATTGGCCCAAAGGGATCTTATTATCAGATAAGTTTAACACTAGTTGCCATCCTATACAGATCTATTAATGGCAAACCCATACAAGCTTCAGTTGGCTTTACTTCCAGGTAAGCATGCATAAGATTGCATCCTAAATAAAGCAAGGTCTGACTTATCATCAGAGTTTTATTTACCAAAGTCAGTACATCAAACGTGCTTGGTATATAAAAATGTCTATTCATGATTAAATCAATTGTCTTATTAATAATGTAAAACAACATTTCGGTTTTTGCTGTTCTCCCATAACTCTGTGGCGGCTTATAGAATAGATAACTGGTTATTATTTTTTGCAACATTTGTGTCTACTTTGTAATATTTTATTTACATAGCAATAGCTAAAAACTATGCTTTAGGCACTCATAATTTATTATCACTCTCTGTTCTGTAATGGGCTACAGCCTGGCCATTTGTTATATTTTGACTTTTCCACAGTATAATTATATCACTGTGATTACTTGTTTGTTAAACAGTTTTTCAGATAAGATTGATATGCACTTTAAATAATGTGCCACATTTATGCTGGACCCCTAGCCAATGAAAGAAGCTGCTAATTTCATTTCCTCATTGTCTGTGATAGGCTGAATTTTATGAGATGGAACAATAACTTAAATCTATTGTCTGGTGAAAAGATCATCTTCATAATGCAATTCCAGGCTACATCAATTGAAGTATAGTATCTAGATCAAGGGAAGTAATAGTGCCATTCTCTTTTGCTTTGGTCAGGCCTCACCTGGAATACTGTGTCCAATTCTGGGCACCACTATGCAAAACAGATGTTGAGAAGCTGGAGAGCGTCCAAATGATGAAGGGTCTGGAAACCATGTCTTATGAGGAGAGACTTAGGGCTGATGCAGACGCCACCCCTTTGAGTGCCAGATCGGGGTTGTGGCAATGGCACACTGTGGCCTCAAGCCGGCATTTTTGTAGCAAAATGCTGCTCCTTTTTGGGATGGAAAAAGGGTGACTTTTCTGTTGCCACGCCCGCTGTTCGGCACTCCTGCGGTGTGCAGTGTGTAAACACTGTGCTGCTGTAATGCTGCCTGCCATATGGGTTGGCAGGCTGTATGATGCCAGCTTGGGGGCGGCATCAGTGGCATGTGTCATCTAAATGCCACACTCCCACACTGCCCCAAGCAGGCATATTGTGCCAGTCTGTACCGTCCCTTTGGGAGCTGGGTATGTTTAGCCTGGAGAAGGAAAGGTTAAGAGGTGATATGGTAGCCCTGCTTAAATATCTGAAGGGCAAGCCTCTTTTCTGCTGCTCCAGAGAATAGGACCTAGATCAATGGATTCAAACTACAGCAAAAGAGATTCCACCTCAATATTAGGAGGAATTTCCTGGCCGTGTTTGACAGTGGAACACACTCCCTTGAAGTAGAATCTCCTTCTTTGGAGGTTTTTAAACAGAGGCTGGATGACCATCTATTGGGAGTGCTTTGATTCTGTATTCCTTCATGGCAGGGGGTTGGACTGGGTGGCCCTTGAGATTTCTTCTAGCTCTATGGTTCTATGGTTCTCTAAAAACAATCAAACCCTGTTTCTGAAAAAAAAAAAGTAATCGAAGAAGCAGCTAATCAGTATCTAATTGCACATTTCCGGTGGTTTTTGTTATTAAAGATTATTTTGTTTTAGTCTCACAAGATTTTTAAAATTCCCCACAAATCTAGAAAAGGATTTGTAAATCACTGAAAACTCAAAAGCCATTTCTAGAATGAAGTAACATAATAGATGGTAGCCTTTCAGCCCTTGCTCAATCTAAAATATGGATATTGTTAACAATTACTTGCTAATCAGGAGAATATCTGAATTCCAATTCATCACAGTTTCCATGGTTGAAGTCATGTGTGGATCCCAGAGGTGCAGCTATGATTACTCTGTCTCCATGCCCAAAGTGGTCAGCCTCAACTGGATTACAACCTACTATTTATAATATCACAATATTAGGCTGAGTGATTTTTCCGATGGTGCTTTCACCTCTTTCTCCTGTTGCCTCTTCCTGGATTATCCACACTGCTATTCTCTCACACTTTGATGCAAGAGATGGAAAAAGATGGACAAAAGCCACTTGGCAACAGGTTTCTCAGAGAGGTTCTGATGCACAAAGCCTCAGATGTGTTTTCTGTCAACACAAATCATTCTGTGCTTAATAGTCTTCATGCCCTTTCATGTGGATTTGAAATGATGGCAACAATTTCTACAAACAAGTTAAGCATGTAAATTCACAGAACATGACACTTTTAGGCACCAGAGGGAAACTAGCCATCTAAACCTTGCTAAACCTTCACAGTGTTTTGTGTGGTATTCATAAATCATGCAATATTTTAATGTAAATTGATTTTTAAAAAAATAACCCTCATAATGACTAAATGTTAAGGAACGCATATATTTTTATAAAGGACTAAAACATAGAGGTTTGGCCCAAGAAAAAATGGAAAAGTACAGAGAAGTCTCAATTTACACTAACCTCATTTATAACAGTTCAAATTCACAATATTTCCCCATAAATAAATAAATAAATAGCTAAATAAAAGTCTCACTCACAGTGCAACTGTTTGTAAAGAGCCAAGTACATGGATGGTGCTATATAAATAAATGATGATGATGATGATGATGATAATAATAATAATAATAATAATAATAATAATAATAATAATAATAATAAT
>NC_056525.1:145349140-145374031 GCF_019175285.1 Sceloporus undulatus
GCCAGTGATAATACCATTTAAAGTCAATCAATTGAAAACCCTGTTAAGTGGAATTCCCATTTAAGTTCACGTGTTTCAAGAATATACCATACTGTGAGACAGAAATGAAGGGTATACAATAGTGCTTGAAAAACAAATAAGAGGATCCTATCTAATATACATCTATCTGTGCTGCATAGCTGTCTATTTATCACATAAGCAGATAACACAGAAGCTTTCATGGAATACATGGACTGTAATTGATTAAAATGATTAGCAGTTTGCTCTTCATTTGTCCATAATCAGCTTGCAGACTGCTCCCTGGAGGCAAAGGACAGTCAAAACAACCAAACACAGAAGCAGTAGGTTGAATCTAAGTAACAAGTTTTGCATTATTGGGCCTGCCAGTAATTCTGTCACTCAGCAGGATGCAGCTCCTAAACACCATGTAGCACAGCATCCTTGTGACAAGGAGAATTTAATTAATCCTGCCTAACAGGTAAGAGATGAAGAATGGCATGATTAAGACATGGAATTAAATTTATATTTATATATGCATTTTAAAAATCTCCATTTAGAATCCATAACTGGAGCTGAATCACATAGCCTGCAGTGCAGCAAAAACTATACACCTGATTATACTATACACTTGGAGGGAATGATCCATTGGCCTCAAGTCATTAAAAACAACAATGAATAATTAGCAAATGTCTTAAAATAGAATTCCCCCTTGTACACTTCCCAATTATCAACTTGGTGTGGGAGAATTTAGTCCTACTCTCCCATTTTCTATTCAAGGATGAATTAAAACACTAGCAGTGAAAAGGCTGACAAAATTTTCAATTAAAACAGCACAGAATTGTATCACAAAACCTATTTTTCCAATATCCAGGAGCAATAGTGCAACTGCAAGTAAAAATACACATGACTAGTAAAGTGGTTTCCTAATGAGTCTGTGTTTATGATATATGTGTTTTTCAAAGCCTATGTATATGATATATGTGTTTGCAAATGCAAGATCCCCCCCTCCACATTTTTCACCCTTTGAAATTCAAGGATGCACATAAAGTAGCTTTGCTACAATCCATCATGGAAGTTAGGTGTGCCTTAAACTCATTTAAATCTCTTGCTTGGCTAGCCGAGTTTTGAAAAGCACTGGATACTGAGCTTATTCTTAGCTAGTCCTTCTTATATAATAAATGAAAAATAACTCAAACCTGTGACAAGTTCTCTGATTTCCAAATCTGTGGTCTTGCGGAGTAATCGTACTAATGCTGGAATACCCCCACAGTTTTTCAAAGCAATTTTGTTGTCGTCATTGGCCTTCCCATACACCAAGTTCCTCAGAGCTCCACAGGCACTACGGTGGACTTCTGTCATCCGATGGTCCAATAGGTCCACCAGCAATTGTATTCCCCCTTGTCTCCTTATCTGTAACAGCAAAATAAAATAAAGCGGATGAAAGGCTGTCAATGAAGCTTCATATACCACCAATTTTAATCAGTTTGAGAGAGGAAGGGGAAGTGAGCAAGAGGCTAAGAAGACAAAGTTCTGGACAAACCCTCTTTAGCTGGGCCAAATATTTTTATCTGGAAATAACACAATAGTGATCAAAACAGCTGGGCTGGTAATGAAAGAGCTGCTTTGAAGGAAGAAACAAAACAAGCTACCTGCAGGGACAAATGGCTCCAGTGGACTTACAGTACTATCTGATTTACTTCTGACATATGCATATACTGACAGCTGTCATGAAAATTACTGTCAAGAAAAGCAGTGTCTAACTTCTTTTTTTTAAATTTGAATTTGAAATAACATCTTGATTTCAATTCCATTACGTGCAGCAGTGTACGACAACAAATTATAGACATAAACATTCTTTTCTTTATAAAGTCCAGGGTCTAACGTCTTATAGTAACTGTGTACCAATGCTGTAGCTGTACAAGACTATCAGCTGCAGTGTGAAAAGGAGGAAAGAGTACCCCTTTCTTATAAACGATTATGATGAACACACAATTAAAAGCAAAACTCTAACTGAAGCGCAATGTAGCTATAGCTCCAAACAGAAACATTTAATGTATTTTTTATATATTTTATCAAGGAAAAGGGATCAAAATATATAGGATTCACAATGAGAACTTTGAATGAATGTGTAAAAGAGATATTAAAGATAGGTGCATTGTAAGTAACCCAAATAAATCAGATTTTTTCCTATTTGGCTGCAGACTTGGACAGGAAAGTGCATTTCTAAAACACTGCATATAATTTCAGTGACCTTATTACAGGGTTTTCAGTGAGAGAGTGTGACTGAATGGGAAATCAAACCCTGGTCTCATAGTCCAATGCTCAAACCCCCTTGCTGGCCGCAGGCATATTTTCTCATTTTTGTTGGGCTGGTTTTCTTTTCCTTTTAGTAGATGTCTTATAATGTATAAATATTTATCAATATTGTAGGCCACTTCAGAGTTTTGAGTTCAAAACCAAGATACAAATCCGCAATATACACAAACAACATTTTAAATGTAGTAGCAAGAAAATACTCCAGAAACCTATGAATGAATTATGAAGAAATATTTTTTTCCTGAAAGAAATGTAACTAGAATAATTCAATAGCAGTAATAAAATTGTTTTAAACCAACCATGGTAATCTTTAAACATGTATGTTCATGAGATGGCCAGTCCCCCCCCCCCAAACAGTCTGCTGGTTATCTATATTCAGCCTATATTGTGCAATGGAAAAATGCTAGAAAGCCATAGGTGGGATAACTTTTTTTCTTAGTTTTTCCATTGGGGCAGAAAGAATATTTCAAGATTTACAAACAAAATAGATAAAATGTGTGTGTTTTGGTTGAAAAACTCTCTTTAATACTAGACTGAAGACAGTCTTCACGTTTTAAAAGTTAACCTGTGTTTCTACATGGTTTTTGAGTAGAAAACAGCATTTTCTGGGCAGAAATTGTATTTTTTTGCACTATGCAGAAAATGCTACACAAAAATTACAAAAAAATTTTTTGCACAAAAATTATGCATTTTGCACAATGTGTGAAGAATATGAAAAAACTGCACACCTTTTAGAGTCTTTCTCACACTGGAAGAAAATTGTAAAAATTACTCACTGTTTCAGTCAAGAACAAAATTTAGTGAAGAATCACATCTCCATTCTCCTTTTGCTTTTAAACTATTTAAAAACTGGAGAAGTGAAGCTTAAGTAGATTTTAGGATGTTTGATTTCTTCAGCCAATTTTCTAACCAACATGCTGGTTATGTTAATTAACATTTTGATCAGGCATATGCATTGCTAAATCATAAAGAATATTAATAAAGACGAGGACCAATGCAGTATTCCTCTGTAGATGTTTGTGATAATATTGTAACATAATTATTCTATATGACTGTATTCAAATTTAAATATTAGTCCAGGCTGCAATGTCTAAGACTTAGGGTTAATGTAAAGTCCACGTATCTCCAATACTGTAGATGGAACAATAAACAGGAAAGACTTTTATTCACTATCTATAAAACAAATGTTTATCCTTGAAATTTAAAACAAACCCTTATTGATATGTTCAGGTTGTGGGGACTTATATGCAGACCTTTGGCTGGGACAAAGCTTAGTGTAAATTAATGCTTGTAACTATAAACTGTGATTTCTTTTACATGGGGGGAGAGAGAGAGAGATTGCTCAGTATTTTAGAAACCTATTAAGGACCGATACCATTTCCTAACTATTCCTCCCCCTATTTTAAGAGAAGTGATCTAAGCATAACAACATGCAAAAGTAGCAAGTACTATAAACTAACCATACTCTAAATAAAAGGATATAAATACAATGAAAAACATACTGAAATAAAATATTGAAAAAGTTGGCAGGAGGAAAAAGAAAGGAAATGACTCCCCTAAGAACAGCATAACAGCCTCTTCTAAAAGAATTTTCCAATTTCTTTCAACACCGCTTCTTCAAAGCCTATGCAAGGAAAAGAATAATTTTACCCTGCAAGCAGTAAACAAATTGCATTCACCTTCCTTTGCCTCCTCAGTTTTGCCTTTTACTGCCTGTGATAAGTACCAGCCAAGGCACTTACTCATCCTAACTGCCTGGCAATGAATTACAGCTGGGTGCGCATGTGGCAGAGCGGCCTGCAAGCCTACTGCTCCATTAATGCTCTGTTACCTGTCTTTGAGTGAGCATCAAGGTCATTTACTCCCATTTAGAAATGTAAGAGGGCTTGAAAATCCTACAAGTCCCACATAACCTGTCCACCTCTGCTAGAGTGGCAAAGGATTAATATACTGTATACCAAAGACGGTTGTAACTCATAAACCTATTTTTGTGCTTCTGAAAAACATGAACAATGTATAAAACCATGCAATCATTGATTTGGAATCTGTCAAGAACCAATCCCAATGTTCTTCCTATTGTTTGTCCTTGAAATTTAAGCCTTTAATGGATCTGTGAAAAGGCAGACCATAAACAATAGACAATTTCTTTATCCATGGTTAACAATTTTATTTTGTTGTTGGTGGTGGTGTCATAGTCCAACACTCAAACCACTATGCCTTGTGTTACTGGAACCTAAACAGAATTATCTTTTTGAGACACATTCACATAGCACTAAGCCAAGAGTCTAGCAAATCCTAATTTACCATGGAGTGGCACATTGGGGAATGCAGACTGTTTACTTCCTCTTACTTCTTCACATCAGTGACAGTGGCGAAACTATCAAGAAACAAATTGCTTACAATGATGTTTGAATCTTAAATCCTGTTTTTTTTGTATGCTTTTACAAGCCAGGGTCATAATCAATGTTTGTCTTGATTATAAATCTGGTTTGTTTAGGAGCAACCACTAAATCATAAAGAGCAGCCACCAGAATCTTGAGTTCAGATGTCACAATAAATGTTTGTCTTCTGACAAGTTTAGCACTTCCCCTACCAAGAGGAGGCAAGCAAGTGCGAACAAGATGCATGATCAGTACACAATTTGTTCTTGTTAAGCCAGGATTTCCCTGTCCTCTCTAAACACAGCAGCTGAAGCACAAAGTGGGAAAATCTAACTTTGATATTGTTATTTCCCTCATTTTCTCTATTATAAGTAATACAAATCCTTTTCAGTCATTCAGTATCCATAGATAAGGAACGAGGACAATTGCTTGTCCTATTCCCAAGCAGAGGAAAAAGTTTACTTCATGAAGCCCACAAAATTAAAATGGATTTTCACAACTTAATCAAAGATCTCTTAACATGTCTTCATATATCTGACCTGTTTAGCTTTGGCTTCTCAAAAAGTTATGATTTCTTTGTCACTAGCCAATCTTATTGCAGATGCTGTTTCAAGGAATTATGCTGTTGATATTATAGCAGGGATGAGACTCATGTGGCCATCCAGATGTTGTGGGACTGCAACTCCCAATTCCTAGCCAACAGAGCCAGTGGTGTGGGATGCTGGAAGTAGTGGTTTCACAACATCTGGAGGGTGGTTCCCACCCCCTGTGTTATAGCATATACTTCATGTCAGATTTCTACCTGGGATGATCTGCTTTCTGGCCCTTTCTTTAATAAATCATGGCCTGTTACAGACTGCCAAAATAAAGCTGCTTCGGGTCTCTTTGGAGGTATGTTGTTTAAATGATGCATGCATCCTAAGAATCTGGAAGCTGCACCAAAGCTGCACTCCAGTGCTTAGGAATGGAGTGTGGCTTTGGCGCGACCTCCGGACTCTTAGGACCCATGCATCATTTAAACAGCATACCTCCAAAGAGACCCGAAGCAGCTTTACTTTGGCAGTCTGTAACAGGCCCATGATTCCTATTTGCTTTTTGGGGATAGAATTTTGTTGATATTCACATATACAACACACTGACTCACACACAGCGACAGGAGAACTAAACTTTCTGCCTACTTTTTCCAATTAAGTCTGGAAGGAGCAGGGAACACATGCACTTTAACACCAGTATATGTACAGGAAAATGCAGGTACCAAAAATACTGGTGCACTATTTTCCATCCAGCTTCTCAGAATGATTTGCTATTCCTCAGTAGTTTTCATAAAACCTCTATTGTAATTATTTTACTAACACAGAATGTTTTAGACGCCAGTGTAATACTTGTTGTAGCATCAATGGTATAGGACATAGGAGAAGAGAAGAGGTTGCAGTGATGTACAGCAGGAGAAAGAGAGATAAAGCAATAATCTTTGGCGCTGAAAATAATTCAACCCTTGGAATGAAAATAAAGTGTCATAAATCCATGAGAATGTCGCCATTCTCATCTGTGCAATGTTGGCAAGTGTGTTATGGACACTACTCTCCTTTATATAAAGCACAGGAGGGAAAATTGGTGAAATACATGAAGAGAGAAAAGTACCCTTCACAAAGGAAGATCCCATTCTGGAAACAGGGCTTATTAAGAGAGAGAGACAGAGATAACTTATTTTCTTCCACTAGTCAGGAAAAAGCCAAACGAAAACAGTATTAGCTGTCTATTACTCCGTTATGTCTCCAGTGCCTTCAAGCTCAGGGACAAAGCTGTCAAAATGAGGAACAGTCAGGGATAAAATACTATGAATTGGCCAAGACAGTAGTGTAAGACTGGGAGAAGAGTGAATGTATCACTCTCTAAAAAAATGCTGCAGCCAACTCTGTAAGAAGTCACTCTCTTAGTTGTTTCTGGCAAACAACAATCATTTCAAAGTGACAAAGAAGTTTAGCATTGAGTTGGCATGCACTTATGCAGTTAAGATTAATCCACAAGCTTTACCGAGTGATTTGTATATATTTTTTTATTCAGAAGTATATGTGTCAGACCTTCTATTCATACTGGGTCCACTATGTGTGAGGGAGTTTAAATCACATCTACCTGTTAAATTCTCCCTGGTGTGTGTATATGTAGGTTAAAGGGCTCCTCGCAATATGTCATGAGACCGATTTAAGATCAAATTTGGCAGTATCTGATATAGTACCGTTATCTCTCATTGTGGTACAAATGCATGGGCAGGATACCCCAGCCTTGGCCAGTGGTATTCCATCCATGGTTCTAGCCCATCCCTGCCCCTGGATTTTTGTGACAACAGGCAGCTTCACAGACGCACCCTAAGCAGCATCATGCTACATCCTTCTTACTTTGTCACCACCACGTTTCTTCTGAAGTTTCCCAACGAAACCTGTAAGGGCAGAAATGGGGTGCCTGGCTTCACCCACATGGGCAGCCATGCCTTCCAACATCACAGGCTGTAACTGCAGCATTGGCGGCAGCTAAGAGGGAGTTGGATTATGCAGTCTTCCAGCTGTTGTGCTAGAGTTTCCAGGAAACAGTGCCGCAAACAGCTGGTCTTTTAAGACTGTGCTAAGGGCCTGTTGGGCCAGAACTGTCAGATTAATCTGTGGTTTGGCCGATCTCAGCCTGAGGCTATTTTCCTCTGTCTGCTTACTGACTGAATAAAATAGGTAGAACACTGACAGCTTATCACAGTGTTTAAAAGATCTTTCATTGACATGTACTGACACTTATGAAAAGGGAATAATAATAATTGGGTTTCGTGTCTGCGGAATCAGAAAAGCTGTAACCAGTTCAGATACTGTAACACAAGGTGGTGCAGTGGATAAATGCCAGTACTGTAGCCACTGACTCAGAAACCATAAAGTTCTGAGTTCAGTACCAGCCAAGGGCTCAAGCTCGACTCAGGCTTGCATCCTTCTGTAGGTTGCTAAAATGAGTAGCCAGCTTGTTGGGGGCAATTAGCTTACAGTTGTAAATCTCTTAGAGACTGCTTACGTGGTGTGAAGTGGTATATAAATGAAGCTGCTATTGCTATTGTAATATTGCATAATGTGGGAGCCTGTTTTGAATTCTACAACCCGGCTTATAAAGAAGACAATTACAAGACAGAAAAGGAGCATATAAAAGTCTGCAGTGAATAAATCTAATGTATTTTAATTGTAATAATAGGTATGAGACCTCCATGGACTGATTACTAATTCTGATTTTGTTTTAGTTAGGGGTGTGTGTGTGGTGTGCCTTCAAGTTGTTTCCAACTTATCATGTAGTTCTCTTGGCAAGATTTGTTCAGAGGAGGTTTGCCATTGCCTTCCCTTGAGGCTGAGAACATTTGATTTGCCCAAGATCACCTAGCAGATTTCATGGCTGAGCTGGGAATTGAAACTTTACCTCCAGAGGTAGGATTGTGCAAATAAATGACTAACAGAGTTGTGAAGTTCTTGCTCATTTTCCATAGTTCAGGTTTTTCGGGGCTACCCATGCAGAGGCTGAAAGCGACATGTCCTCTCCCCAGTCTTTCAAGTAACTTGCTTTTAATCATCCCATTGATGTTAAATGATGGCACCAGAATGTTGAGGGGAAAGCTTCCTGAATACCCTTTCATTTGAAACAAACAAAATCTCTCAAGAGTTCACTTCATTCACCACGTTCCCTTTAATTTACTTTCTCTGCCTTCTTCTCTTTAAATATAGGTTTCTATGTTCCTACTAAAGGCATTTCGAGTGCTAATTAGCCCTCTTTGCACCAAATGCACCATATCTGCAAACACTCTCCCTACACCTGTTTTTTGTTTGTGCTTCCCCTCGTTTAGTAAAAATACACACAACATAGTTGTGAGGAGGGGGTATAAAGTCCTTTCCTTCACAGCTGCTGCCTTAACCCCTCCCCCCCACACACCAGAAATGGTAATACAGTATGTATCTTCTTCTCTTGTAAGTGGAAAAGTTGTCTTGGGAGTTGAAGATGAATGGATGTGACTTACAGATGCCTGAGGATGTATCCACACTGCAGAATTAATGCAGTTTGACACTGCTTTAACTGGCATGACTCTATCACAAAGAATTCTGAGATCTGTAGTTTATTGTGGCACCAGAGCACTCTGATCAAGACAGCTAAACATCTTATAAAACTACAAATCCCATAATTCTGTAGCATTGAGACATGGCAGTTAAAATTGTGTCAAACTGCATTAATTCTGCAGTGTAGATGCAGCTTCAGTGTAGATGCAGCTTCAGAGACTAAAGAGACAGATGGGCGGCCCTTCGAGCCCTGGAAATAGGCAGCGGCAACCACACAGCACAAAAAACCAACCACGGCTTTTTTTGTGCTGTAGAAGGGGCACCATAACCACCAAGGCATGGTGTTATGATGCCCTTTGTGCGCAGTGCTATTTGGGTGCTGCGCATGAGGGGCGTCATCATGGTGCCCCCCATGTAAATGGGTACGCGCCAAGATGGTGCCCCAGGGGAGGAAGAAGGGCTTCGGGTGTGTAAACGCTCAGCCCTTCTTTATCCCTAGAATGTAGCCAGGCTGGCACAGAGTGCCGGTCTTTACTGCCTCAAAGAGCCAGACAGTGCCTTCTTTCCCTCCTCTCAAAACTTCCACTTAGGCCAGCCACAGTGGCTTTGTATAAGCAAGAGAGCATGGGGCAGTAACTGAATTGCATCTAGCAGTACAATTGGGCTTCATCTAGTTTAGGTACATGGAAGAGGAGGAGGAAGAGGAGAAGAAGAAGAAGAGATAAAAATGTATTTTGAATGCCCTGTATTAAACTAAAACAATGGCACTAAAACACTAATAAAGAAAACATAACCTAATTGTATATTTTCAAAAGAGTAGCTAGAAAAAGTGACATGTAATATAATGTGAAAATGTGGGCAAGATTTATTGAAAACCCATTTATCTGCAACATCATGGCTTAATTTAGCCTCATTAGCACAGTAATTTGTTGCAGGTTACAAAATGTACTGGATCAATTTGAGCTCAAAGTAGAGTGGAATGGTATGCAAATTGCTGTGCTAGTTCAAAATGTTTAATTTGTTTAGGAAATATGAATTATGATTGGAAACTAAGGCATCATTTTAAAATTGATTTGCAAAATTGCAAAACTGTAATTAAGAATGTGTTAGTTCAGGTAGCCATACCTACCTTTTAAACATATGTATACAAAATTTTATAAAAAACCCACCTTATGGTTATAAATCATATTGCACTCTATGTATTGCATATTTTTATATCTCCTATACTGAACTTATCTAGAATAGTAATATAACTATTACTTTGGTTATTATCCTTCAGCCTGACAGTTCCCCTTTTAATATAGCAGTTGGGTTAGATCTGAAGATCTTAATGTCTTTGTAATGGGAATGGGCAGTGCCTGAGAAAACACAGAGTATTATAAAAGAGCCATCATAATGTAGTGGTTTCAACATTGGATTAGGACGCTGGAGACTAGGATTTGAATTCTGACTTGGCCATGTAAACCCCTTGGGCAAGTCACCCTCTTTCAGACTCATAAAAGGGCAATGGCAAAACTCCATGGGAAGAAACTTGCCAAGAAAACCCCATGATAGGTTTGCCTAAGTCGGAAACAGCTTGAAAGCACACAACAGTGTGATGCGGCAGCTAAAAAGGCCAATGCTATTTTAGGCTGCATCAATAGAAGTATAGTGTCTAGATCAAGAGAAGTAATAGTGCCACTGTATTCTGCTCTGGTCAGGCCCCACCTAGAATATTGTGTCCAGTTCTGGGCGCCACAATTCAGAAAGGACATTGAGAAACTGGAGCGTGTCCAAAGGAGGGCGACAAAAATGGTGAAAGGTCTGGAAACCATGCCCTATGAGGAACGACTTAGGGAGCTGGGGATGTTTAGCCTGGAGAAAAGAAGGTTAAGAGGTGATATGATCGCCCTGTTTAAATATTTGAAGGGATGTCATATTGAAGAGGGAGCAAGCTTGTTTTCTGCTGCTCCAGAGAACAGGACCCGGAACAATGGATGCAAGCTACAGGAAAAGAGATTCCACCTGAACATTAGGAGGAACTTCCTGACAGTAAGGGCTGTTCGACAGTGGAATGCACTCCTTCCTCGGAGGGTGATAGAGTCTCCTTCCTTGGAGGTCTTTAAACAGAGGCTGGATGGCCATCTGTCAGGGATGCTTTGATTTGGATTTCCTGCATGGCAGGGGGTTGGACTGGATGGCCCTAGTGGTCTCTTCCAACTCTATGATTCTATGATTCTATAACAACAAACCACAAATGTACACAAAGGCTATCATATTACAGGAGCACACCTTCTCTTCACTAAAGTGTATCTCCTTTCGACACTCGGAGCATTCAATTCGGAGCATTCAATGGGTTTAGAAAACATGGTCGCATGCATGACTACTGAATTCAGTTTAGCCATGAAGGGAATGAACAAGGGAAAGGATAACTAAACCAAACCAACCAAACAAAAATGAATTACAGTATCATCAGATGTACCTGTATATAGTCATAGGCAATCCTACAGTATTCCTCTTCATATTGAAATATTGGCTTATCACTAGGATATAATCTTTCTCACCCAGACTATACTTCTGTAACTTTAACACCACTGTGTAAATCCAATAGGAAGCTCTATCACTTAAACAAATCATAAATCTAAGTCATAATTCTCACTCAAAATGACCTACTTGTATTTTAAACTGTGAAAAATTTAATGATTTTTTAAATTCTTAATTGATGAAATGACGATGAAAAACTGACAAAGTGCATAGAGCAGAAAATATTCCTTCTCTTGAGAGATACAATGTTTAGATTTAGTCTACACTACATTGCACATGATGACATTTATTAGTTCTCAATGTTGAAAAATGTAAAGGTCGCACATGAAATGAAGTATGCACTTTATCATCATCTAAGGAACCAAATGTCACATAATTGTGCGGCATGAACTAATTCACTAAGATGAATGAGAAATTATACTCCAGCTTCTTGCAAGCATTGCTAAATGGTATGCTTCAAGGTGCCTTTTTTCAAGCTGAATTTCACAAACATTAGCTTTGTCTTGCAAGAATATTGGCAAATGATGCAGATTAATTTCCTTCAGTTTTATAAATACAGTAAATAATTCTAGAGAAATGGTAAGTGTATTTTGAATTGCAAACGGGCCTGGAAATAAGTGTACATGTAACATGGACAAATTAGACTTCCTTGGCAAATGAGCAAGTGTCATAAAAACATATGGTCCAATCCCTTCCCTGACCACATTAGTCTGAAGGTCCAAGTTATTTTAAACTATATTAATTGCAATTTGTCTCTTTGACATGTTTAGAACTCAGTATACAAGTCAACCTATTTTTGGAATACAACTTCAGTACATGACTTTTGCCACCCTTTGTAGAAATAAACTGGCAAAAAACATATGGGATCTGGCAAGTCTGAAGAGATTTCCCCTGGACAAGCTAAGATAGGAACTTCAGTAGAACCAAACATTCTAGTGACATCTACATCTAAAAGCTGCTCTGACATGGCGTAACTGGAGGGCAAAGGAAAGAAAACACAATTGATTTGCTCTTCATGATCTCATGCTTCTCCATTTCATCTTTCTCATTAGGGAAAATGAACAGAGTCAAATTCAGAGAAGGAAGCACAGGAAGCTGGAACTGCATATCACTGGAGGACAATAAGCAGATTTTTCTTATCTCTAGAGTGTTAGAAGTGTCTGCCATGCCTTCTCAGTTTTCATTACTAACCGTCCTCTAAGGTAGCATTATTGTCTCTGCATTGTAAACCATGTTGGAAAATGCTTTGGCTGAAAGATGATCTTAGTAGTGTGTGCACATTTTTGAATGAATGCACCAGAGGGATAAGATAGGCAACATCTGCACTGCAGAAATAATGCTGTTTGACAGTGCTTCAACTGCCATGGCTCAGTGCTATGGAATTCAGGGATTTGTAGTTTTTGCAGATATTTAACCTTCTTTGACAGAGAGCTCTGGTGCCACAACAAACTGCAAATCTCAGGATTCCACAGGATGGAGCCATGATAGTTAAAGCAGTGTCAAACTGCATTATTCCTGCAGTGCAGATGCAGCCATAGTCCAAAATGAACATACTGCTGTTGGGAAGTGGAAGTTAAGAGAGTAATGATTTGTTCAAAACTACACAGACATGAAACAGATGGGCCAAAAGGACTGTGGCAGGGCTGGGTCAGCGCAATTTGCACTGGGGCCGTGGCAACTTCACACACCCACTTACCCTGATCTGGGCCACCACTGAGGTCCTACACTGGGCTGTCAAAAAGGAGCAGTTTTTACCACTCCTTTTTGGCCTGATTCTTTTGCGAAGACATGGGTCCATCATGGTTTCTCTCCGTGTTCAAGGTGTGCATCATCTAAATGCTATGCCTCAAACACATGGGAAGCTGCATCATTTGGCTCGTCCGTTTTGGGCCACAGTAAGTTTAAACCTCACAGTGCGGCTCACAGCTTGAGCCTTTGGCTAGCTATTTGGAAACAAGTCCCTACAGGTTCTATGAGGATTATTCCCAAATAAGTGTGAACACAATTGAATTCTTAATCATTTACTACACCATACCAACAAACCATCTTGCAACCTTCACCTTTCCTTTCATTACATATATGTTGTCTTTGATAGGAACTGTATCTGTTTTGCCAATTCATTTTCTTAGGTAATTTTCCTAGGTGAGCTGTTATTGGTCAAAGAGCTGGTGACTTGAATCAATTGACTCAAACTTGACTTGGACTCAAGTTGTTTCAATTACTCAATCTGGACTTGACTTGGCAATAAATGATGCACTGACTCGACTTGACCAGAGATTTGCATATTTTTAATGACTGATCTGCTAGTTTAATTTCATCCTGAAAAAGTAAATGTGTTAGGCAATGGGCATGAAGTGGGGGTTGAGGACTACTCAGCAATCTGTCCTCACTGTACATTGGGGAAGACTTCTAAAGCTTTTCAAAAGCTTTAGAAGGATCCTTCCACCTCAAGCCCATTGACTAACACATTTGTTATGCCCCTCTGATAAGCCCCCTGCCCCCAACTTTGGGCATTTCTTCTTGATTTTCTACATACTGAAAGCCACATAGTCACCCCCATCTCCTTTTTTTCTGTTAAAGTTGGCTCTCATGCTTGAGACTCAAATTGAGACTTGCCCTGAAAGTACCTTGCAAGGACTTGAGACTCAGCTTGAGACTTGGAAGTACAGATTCGAGACTTGAGCTGATATTTGGAGTAAAAGACTTGAATACATCATTGCTAGATAATAATCAACAGCCCCACTGGTTGACACTCTGTTCCTGGGCACAGTTGAAATTGCTGGTCATAACCAATAAAGCCATATATGGCTTGGCTCCAGGCTATTTGAAGAACCGTTTCCCCCTTTATGATCCCATTGAAACACTAAGAGCTTCAGGAGAGACCATTCTCTCTGCCCTACCACCTTCTAAGTCTCCTTTAGTGAGAACAAGGGAGGGGACCTTCTTGGTGGCTGCTCCTAGACCTTGGAATTCTCTCCCCTGGGAGGCCAGGATGGTTCTATCCTTCCTTTCCATCCATCAGTCAAAACATTATTATCCTGACAGGCTTTTAAAAACTGCCTATGATGGGCTTTTAATGGTGTGCTGTTTTGTGGTTTGTATGTAGTCTTTTCGTGTATTTTAATGGTTTTAACTTTATAACTTGTTCAGTGTCTTTTAGTAACTTTTATATTTATACTGTATTTTTAATTGATTTTTTGTCTAGCTTTAACCTGTTTTATTTTAACATGTTGTAAACTAACTTGATCCCATTATTGGGAGAAAGGCGGGATATAAATGAACAAAATAAATAAATATGGAAATATATTAGATGAATTATGGTAAGTGGTCTGTTGGGAGAAGAAATGCTGGAGGTGAATGGCAATTGGTTTTGTGTGTGAGAGAGAGAGAGGGAGGGGAGAGATTGAAAACAGGGTTGACGCTTGACAGTTGGAGTGTGGTTGTTGTTGTGCTTGAAAGTTCAACAGAGGATTGTCAGCATTGTTTAATGATTGTCTTATTGCATTTTAAATAGGAACATCTAGGTAGACAAATTGTTGTTGTGTGTGTTCAAGTCATTTTCAGCTTATGGTGATTCCAAAACTAAACCAAGTGCTGACTGTGGAATAGATCACAAATTACTCATATCAAAAATAAGAGTAAAATTAAGAACACAAAACCAGTCATCATAGCAAAATATGATCTAAACAATACCTCATTAGAATTTATCAACAATATGAGAAACAGATTTGAGCTACTAAGCATAATAGACTGAGTACCAGAAGAACCATGGACTGAAGTCAGGGACATGATAAAAGAAGGATGCTGACAGACATTCTCAGTAGACAAAAGTAAAGAGAAGAAACCATGAGTGACAGGTAAAGCACTACAAGCAATAAAGGAAAGAAGAGAAGCAAAACAAAAGAGAGATAGGAACAAACTATGAATCAAGAATGCAACAGTGCAATGTCTAGTGTGAAAAGATAAAGAAAACTACTGCAACAATCAAAGTAGAGAAATAGAAGACAACAACAAAAAGAGAAGAAGGAGAGATAGAGAAAATGAAAGGAAATTTCAAACCAAAGACTGGGATGCTCTTTGACATAATTCAAGACCAAGAAGGAATAAAAAGATGCTGGATGCAATACATAGAAGAATTATATAAAAAAGATGACAAAATGAAGGACACGGAACAAAGAGCCATATGAAAATGAACCCCATATTCTGAAAAGCGAGGCGGAAGATGCAAGAAGGGAAATGGTGAAAAACAAATCACCAGGAACAGATGATATTCCAATAAAACTGCTAACTAACATATGACAACACATATGGAAAACAAAACTATGGTCTATAGATTGAAAATGATCAATATACATCCCCATCCACAAAAAAAGAGAAACAAAAAACTGTAGCAACTACTGTACTGCAGCACTAATCTCCCAAGCAAGCAAAACTGTGCTCAAAATTCTGCAACACAGACCTCAACCATACATGGAGAGAGAAATTCTAGAGGTCCAAGTGGGGTTCAGGAAAAGAAGAGGCACTAGGGACTACACTGCAAATATGTGATGACTAATGGAACACACCAGGGAATTCCAAATGAAAATCAGCATGTCCTTTATACACAGAACAGTGGAGGACAGGGAGTCTCATATGTCTCATCCACAAGGTCGCTATTGGTCAAGATCGACTCAAAGACAGTTAATAATAACAAAGGCAACCCTATCACAGGGTTTTCTTGGCAAGATTTGTTCAAAAGAAGTTTGATTGTGCTTTCCTCTGAGGCTGACAGAGTGTGATGTGCCCAAGATCACCCAGTTGGTTTCCATGGCTGAGTGGGTATTTGAATTCTGGCCTTCTGAGTTGTAGTCCAGCAAGCAAACAACTACACTACCCTGGTTAATGGATAGGTTAGACAGGAATATAATACAGTAAGGAACCATAACATAAAAGTAATAACTAGATTAAAACTGCAAGCTTCTGTACCAAAAGCAGTCTAGGTACTTATTTTCTGATACACTGATTTTATGATTCTGATGTTGATGAAAACAAGGAGTGTTGAAACCAGAGAACATAGGCCCAGTTAATAGCAATACGTGTTACACAGACAGGAGCATTATAAGTTGAGGCTACTCCAGGGTAGGCAGACATCCCCCTTTTCCAGTACATGTCCTACATTTCAGCCTTCTGTCCACGAGGAATTCCAAAATGTCCTCCATTTTGAGCATGACTAAGAAACATGAATTTAAATTTATATTAATTTTTAAACTTTTATTTGGTAATGTCCTAGATTCTTCTTTAATTCCTATATTTTGCAGTGCCTTGTCCTCCTTTGTGGTTAGGATCTCTGGTCACCCTGGGCTACTCCTAAGGTTGAAGCCAAATTACATTATTGCTAAGGGAATCCATGAATAGCAGTTGATTTAGCAGCACCAGCAGCATTTCTTCTGACAATAGTAGACTGAACTTATTCAAGAAGGATTTTAATCAGAACTATTATTTGGCCCAGGACACACCATAGTAAGGAATGTGTACTTTTATTCTTTGAAGAGACTTGATAATTGTGAATACTAACTCATATGAACCACTTTCCATATAAAACTTTTCACATTTCCCATATAAATCTTTAGCCTTTTGAAAATTATGACAGGATAACATTTAGGATGACGATATGCTAATGGAGGGCAGCATTTTCAATTGCTTTACTTCTGTTTGTTGAGCTGCTGATTTACATTTCAGGAAATAGATACTGCGCTTTCAATTTGGACTTAAATTGTACAGTTATCATTTTGTGTTTTACATCTTCATAGCTGAACAATGACACAGGCACTATTTTATATACACTGCACAATATAGCAAATTTCATTTTATCAGGGCCCCAAGGTAAAAGTCTCTAGGCATCATGAACAAAATGAAATAACTTTTAAGATGATTTTAAAAACTATTTAAACCCAAAGTTCTGGGGGGCCAACACTATTTCGTAGAGCTATAGTCTAACAACATACTCTGCAGGACACAGGGCTCTGTGAGTACCACAGTTCCATGAAAATGAGAGGGAAAGGTATGGCACTGATTGCAGGATTAAGATTTCTTAACAACTTCAATGCTGCCCCTCCTTTTTTTAAAAAAGATGCAAAAAATCCATTTTCAAGAGTTTGCTGAAATCTTGGAAGTGTGAATCAGTTTTCTGTTGCTTATCTCCTGGATTTTATAAATTGCATAGATTGTTCCACTTTCTGAGAAAGCAAGAATAAATTTTGGAAAAGGGTTGAAAATGTAGACTACAAATACAAATATGAACAATTAGTACATATATATAAGTTTAAAGATTTGGGGTTTTTTTCTTTAAAAATGTATATTTGGCAAGACTTCTTCCAGAACCATGTAGGTGGTGGACAATTGCTGTGTGCTGCGTGCATTGATATTTAATAATTCTCTGGCCATAGGTAGTGATTTCATTATTATTTGAGATTATGATGCTGCACATTTCCTCACCAAAAAAGAGTATACAGAGTATCTTAGAAGTGATTTAAGAATAAAAAACCAGAACCAAATAATTAACATGCATTACACACGGTAAGGAAACTACAATAACAAAACCATGAATACATGCATTTAACCTCTACTTTAGCAGTCTACAACACCTGAAGAGTGCATAAACAATTGGTGGTTGGCATGGGAACCTTTTCCCTTTCCCTTGACGCAGACCCTGTAGGATAGATGATGATGTAAATATGTGAATTGATAAAAAAAGCAACAATATAAAGAAGTGGAGAACAAAGGATTTTGCCTCGAAGATAAGCATGTAGCCCGGCATGGACACTGTGTGTGAGTGCTCTTCTATAGCATGCTGTCGGGCAGAGACCATGTGTCTATTTTCTTTCCTTTTGACAGGTTAACTTGTGTGAAGCTAGAGTGTGTCTGTTTTTTTCTTTTTTCTTATTTACTTGCATTTAGTTGTTTATGTATGCTTTCCTTCCTTTTTCCTTAATTTATTTGTTAGGAACTGGAGGGCAGAACTGTGATTTATACTTACGCTTTCCCATCTTTTACTTTCTTTAACAACTTTCTTGAATCAGAACTGAGTAGTCATTTCATCAGCTTTATATCTAAACCCCACACCTGGAAGCTAGATAGGCCTTGAGTGTTACATTTGACAGCTAGTGGTTGAGATATGAGTTAACACTTGATTGCAAAGCCATGAGTGTTGAATTTGACAGCTAAGAGTTGGGCTGTGAGTGTGTGCACTGAGGTCGAGCTTGGGCTACTAGTGATACAAAACAGGACTTGTTGTTTGCACTGCTCTCTTCCCCATCATTATGGTTACATCTTTTGTTTTTAACAACAATCTGGCACTGGCTGCAATGCCTCTCAGAATATGCCCAACCAGCTTCTTCCAAGGAAAGTGAGATTTCACTTTTCAAATAACGATGTTAACAGTGAAGCACAATACATACGTTAAAAAATACAGATGATTGCATCAACAAAATCTATAATCTAATATTGAACCTTGCCATATAAAAGGTAAAGGCAAAGGTTTTCCCTTGACAAGATTGTCTATTGTATCCAACTGTAGGGGGCAACGCTCATCTCTGTTACTAAGCTGAGGAAGCCAGCATTGTCAAAGACGATCCCATGGTCTTGTGGCCAGCATGACTACACAGAACACTGTTATCTCCCACTGATGTAGTACCTATTTATCTATACTTTACACAATGCTTTGAACTGCTAACATGGGTTCGCAGAAGCTGGGGCTAGTGAAAGGAGCTCCTCCATTATGCAGCCCTGGGCCTAGAACTACCAACCTGCTGACCTTGCAACCATAGTCCAGCCTCTTAACTGATGAGACACGGCATCCCCATTTATTGATGGAAATTACAAACAAAAAGGGGATCTACAATCCACTTTTCCACATTAGTCGCATGTGACGAATAGCGAACTTTGGAGATCAAAATTTATACATTTCACATGCTACTGAAAATAAATAGAAAGGTACAATGAGAGGGGAATAAGAAAGGTTTTCAGAACAAATCTATCTTAACCTAAAGCAGGGAACAAAGACTAATATAGGTGCGTATGTAGGAAGATGCCATTTGGATCAGACTTGTCCAATAAGCCACCATCTCTATTTTAGATCAGCTTTTTTCTGTCATTTATCTATAAAAATTGGGTGTCTGGATTGGATCTGATTTCAGAATACTGTCTCTCTCTTTCCCGCCATCCCCCATCTGTCCCCAACCTGGCAGTGATGCATTAGGGATGTAATTATTCAGTAGTTTTCTTCTGGAAGGAAACAAGAAGCTTAGCAAGTGTCTTCTCACTGTAAGAAAGTCTATAGTTTGTCACTCATTTGTACAAATTTGTCATGTGATTTGCTTTGCATAGAAAACCACATTTTCACAATCACATGTGAACTTTGTATAAAATAAATCCCAGACTGTGGTAGATCTCACCAGTCTAGGATTCATCTCATTAGGTTTTCTTGAGACTTTAGAAACATGTTTTCCAACCATTTTCTGAAGATTTTCCAATATTTTTTCCTATCTCTATGGTTTTTATACAGCATAAACAAGGGTGGAGGAATCTGCTGCTGACTGGGTGGGGTTTGCCTCTTTCATCAAAACAGTACCAGCATACAGTGGATCCTTATTATCCACTGAGGTTTGGGTCCAGGACCGCCATGGATAACAAAATCTGTGGATAGTCATGTCCCATTAAATATAATGGCATAGCAAATGGTGTCCCTTATATAAAATGGAAAATCAAGGTTTGCTATTTAGATTTAGAATTTTTGGAATATTTTCAATCCTGATGTCTAAATCCATGCATAAAAAACTAGATAGGAGGACGATGGTATATGCATCTTAAGATGGGAAGAAGGCAACAGCCACAGCTGCTTCCATGTATGCTTAACACAATTCGTTCCCAGTCTTCTCTTAATCACACACAGTATATGACAGACATAGTTAATAGAGGTACTGGTACCCCTCAAAGATGTTAGGCCCACAGTGTGTAAGCCCCATGTAATCATAAAGTCAATCAATTCTAATTTACTATGTTTGCAGCCACTGCAAACATCAGAGATCTGACTCTTATTGTGATCAGGCATAATGTATGAGGTTTCTATCTTGCTCCTGCCAGCAATCTCCAGTGCAAGGAGGAATTACGACAGAGATCAGCATCTGGATGTCACACTGGAGAACTGGAGGGAGGGAGGCGAAATGTCTGTACACTGTGTCATGAATGGGAGGAAAACTTACCTCCTTTGCTTGCAGCAGCTGCCTGATAAAACATTTTGGGTGGGTGGGGGGGTCAAACAAGGAGACCCCCTTGCTGCTGCTTAGTTGACTATACTAAGGAGCTATAATTAAGTAGCTGATCTAGGATCCTGAACATAGTATTTCAGTCATGCACGTTCTGCTGCACATCCACTTTTGGGGACATTAACACTAACCAAGCCTAGCTTTCAGTGGAATTGCAAACATAAAAATAAAAAAAATATGTAATAATCTGGTTGAAAGATAAAGAGCCAACCTACTCTATAAGATGCTGATTCTTAGAAAGCGATAGACTTTTCTCCCCCAGAAATGTGATTCACACTTCATGTCTGAGCAATCAGACTTGCAAATGAAGCCTGTTCATCACCAAACAAAGTAAACTAATTGCAAAGGTGGAGGTGGGAAAAGTTAGCGCTAGGACAATCAGACATCTTTATTATTACAGCACTTCTAAAGATGGAACAGATCCTCTAGAACAGTTTGTCCCTAAGCATGATTATGATTAGCTCTGGTAGTTTAAACAATGAAATGAAGTGTGGGGGGTCATAATGATTTAACAATAAAAATGAAATGGGGGGTTCATAAAAGTTGGCTCCTCCATATCCATGAATCCTACACCTATGGATTAGCCTTCCATGGCTTGAAAATGTTTTTTTTAAAAAAAGTATTTCAAAAGCCATTTTATATCATTTTATATAGGGACATTTTCTGTACCACTTTATTAATGGGACATGTGCATCCACGATTTTGATTTCCATGCGGGATCCTGGATCCAAACCCCAGTGGATACCAAGGGCCCACTGCACATATGTGGCCTATAGAGTGCTCAGGGACTGGGAAACATTAGATTTGCAACACACCTATGAAAGACAGTTTAGGGGGAAAAAATGAAGTGGCTTAGAGATGTGAACAAAATGACAAATGACAAATCCCACCCCCATTAAAGCAATTGCAGAACAGGATACAGAACATGTCAGCCTCAAGTAAACTGATAGCAAAATGCCAGAAATGAAAACTTTTTTTTTTCCAATTAAGAAGAAATAAAACTCTCAGCTGGCAATAAAAATAAGCATGCACTATGAGTTGATGTTTAGACAGTCATTTTGGAGGAATGCAAGACAGAAAAGCGAGAATAAAAATCACTAAGCAGCAAAATCAGCAATCTCATAATGGGACTGTTTAATGTTGCAATTGTAACACAAGCGTTTAGCTGACAGTTTCACTCAGTGAAGAAAACACTTTCCCATCCAAAAACAATATTTTGAACAAGATGGAGAGAATATAGAAATGCTTATTTTGGTTGTATGGTTAGAAGTCATCAATATTTCAAGAACAAAAACTCACTGGGAACCATAAAGGAGCCATTCAGCAATGTAGAGAAGGAGTTTTTGGTAGTCTATGGAGCTTGTTGCTTGGTGTTTTAAATCGGCTCCAGCCTCCCAGGCTGCAGCTGGGATGCAGGATGGAGTTGGGGATTATCACACACTAAATTGCTGTCGAATCGCCAGCCGCCATTAGCCCGGGTCCAAGCCATGCTCTGCAGCACTTTTTAGAAGTCAGAGCTTTCCAACTTCTAAAAAGTACTGGCGGAGCACGGCTTGGGCCTAGCAGGGACCTGGTTGATGGCGGCCAGCGATTCGGTGGTGATTAGTGTGAGTGATAATCCCCACCTCCATCGCGCGTTCTGGCTGCAGCCCGGGAAGATGAGCCGGTTTAAAACACCAAGCATAAGCTCCTATGTCCACAAGAGCAAGCCATACTTGTATTAGTAAATCTCTGGGAAACTTAGGAAACCAGAGAAGCAGCCTTGATAATACAGTGTTTTTTATATAGTTTTTGCTTACGTGTTCTATTTTAGGTCCAAAACACACTGCAGAAATAATGCAGTTTGAGATTGCTTAATTGCCCTGCTCAATGCTAGGGAATTCTGAGAACTGTAGTTTTTGTGAGACATTTAGCCTTTCTCGTCAGAGAGCTCTAGTGCAAACATAATTACAATCCCCAGGATTCTCTAGTACTAGGCCAGGGCAGTTAACAGTGGTTTTGAAACTGGATTATTCTGCAGTGTGTTTTGGACCTTAGGTAGGCTTGGTTGTTCTTCTAGCTCTTGCATTCAAAGTTATCTTTGTAGGTAACAAGAAGCAGTAATAAACGTTTATCTGTCAAATATAACGTGACAGCAGAATTCTACTTCCTTGCCAACAAAAGATCCTGGGACATATTGCTGGATGCATGAATCACCCTAACTGTTTCACATTGAATCCAATGTAAGGACTGGAATTTTGTGTGGTAATGTGCTGCAATTTGAATGCACCACATGAATGTCAATGTTAGTTTACAGCAATCCACAGTAGGTTTACTGAAAACATATCTGAAATGCAATTAAAAGCAGTGAAACTGAAATAAATAAAATGGGTTTTTTTTATAAAAAAGATAACAAGGTTTGTGAAAACAACAAACTTATAATTTTCCAAGCTGAACACCAGCCTACCTATTTGTTTGTTGGTTGATGTGTGACTGCGACTGTAAACAAATAGAAACTAACAAGAACCTGGCAGTACTGTTAACGTGCAGCACTAGCTGGATGGGTCACAAGTTGTTCTGGCCTGCTATTGTAGAACTTGTACAAATTATATTTCAGACAAGAAAGGCGTAGGAAAAGGTCTTACCAGTTTTCTTCATACATTCACTTTAGTTATTCCTAGGGTAAAATCATGGGCAAAGATGCATGAAGTGAATGAAAGTGAGACTCCTACTAGAGAGAGGTTGCTTAAGATGGAAGGAAGCAAAGAAATACGATGGACAGTTCACTAGTCACTGTTCCTTTTTTCACATCCTTATCCATTTCTGCTGCACTGTGGCTTTCATGGGAATTAATTTCCCAGCATACAGGAGGAGTCACTGATGCCGGAACCCTTTGTGACCTGTTGTGTCATTGCCACTGATGGCAGGTTGCCATTTTCCATCAGAACAAAATGATGCTGGCATGAAAAAAGCACAATTCAATCCTTTATAGGGTGACCTCATACAAAGAAGTTAGATTGTCTTTAAAATGGCGATGAATTGCTTCAAAAGAATGAATTCTCTGTTTAACAACAACAATAAGTCCAAGAAGTATTTCTGCAGAATTACTGAAAATGCTTTGTTTTCCCCATCACACCACATTTCACCTGTTTGTGGTAGAGTCAGATCTCTTCCTCAATTTTAAACATGTTAATTTAAGCAACTTCCTAAACAGCAACTATCTTCTCAAAAGCCTATCATCCACCATACAAATTCTGATAGATTTTAGACCTGAGCTGAAAATCTGTCATTGGCCTGTTTTTACACACCGAACACTGTATATAGGTTTACTGTCATATTAGCAAGACCTAGTTTTTTCTACAACTACAACCTAATTTGTGCACAATATACTAAGGTAGCAAAATGATGGGCAGAGAAAAGGACATATTACAGGCAACTCACAGCAGATTTTACATACCCAGTTTAGCAAAAACCGACTACTACTAATCAATTCTGAAGTATTGTGAGAACTGATGTAAGAATACATAGGAAGGTGGACTTTCTCATTAGAGGAAAGTTTCTGTGATTAACATACTAATGATCATGGGTTGTGTGTGCATCATTTCCCGCTTTTTAAACTCTATTGGCATTTTAAAAATTCTTTTGGCTAATGAGAGAGTTCCACTGGTGAGGCTCTCCTTCCAGAACTATTTTAAACCATAGTACTTAGGCCTCCAAGGTCCCTAATAACAGCTTAGCCTTCATTCGGTTTCCCCATGATTGTCTGATGGTTTAATTATTCTTAAACATTTTCGTGTTTATTTTTAGCTTCTATTGGTACACAACCCAAAAAAGAAGATAGAACCCAGCTGGGTGGGCTGGCACAGATTTCAGCCTGCTATTTGGGCCAAGTGTAGACCAATAAAGCATTTCATCCAGCAGAGCAGAACTAGACTGGCTTTTGTACTAACCAGAATGATTACTCACAGTTAAGTGCATGCTTCTAAGAACTGGCTAAATGTGAGTTGATAATGCCACTAGTGCTTAATTATACGATGAAAGGTGGTTTTTTGTTGTTATGTGCCTTCAAGTTGATCTGACTTATCAGAGGGTTTTCTTTCGCAATATTTATTCAGAGAAGGCTTGACATTGCCTTCATTTAAAGCTGAGCGAGTGTGACTTGCCCAGGGTGACCTAGCAGGTTTTTCATGGTGAGCAGGGATTCAACGCTCAAACCATACCACCACATTGGCTCTCTGAAAGATTAGTTATGAAAACATTACGGTTAACAGAATCAATGTTGTATATAAATTGGATTTTGGTAGAGAAGTCAGTCACCTG
>NC_056525.1:145374056-145378883 GCF_019175285.1 Sceloporus undulatus
CAGCATTAACCAACTGCCTTGGTGCACTATATACATTGCACAGTGTTACCTTATTTGCACACTCACTTATTCTGCATATTGCCAGTCCATAATGAAAAAGTCACTGGGACTTCACCCTGATCCAGTAAGGCCAACCACAACTTTTGTGTAGTCATATATATATATATATATATATATATATATATATGGAGAGTGCATGAGCATGGGCAATGTTCACTGGTTCCCTCCATCCCCACTGCCTTACTTGATCAAAAGCTCCAATACTGTACTGAAAAGTGCTATAAACACTGATTCCCTTTGGAATGGAACTGTACCCTTCACACCTTTTAATGAAACCTGGCAGCACCTAACTGGGATCATTGACTGCAAAGCATCTCATTAATATTCCTCTACAAATACAATAGACAAAATATAGTGAGCAGGTGCAGTTATAGCACCAATATCTTTAGCACTGAAAAGAATCTGAACATCACATGCACTGAATCTAAAGCTACATCTTTAAATAAATTGTAAAGCAGCTTATGTTGGTTTTGCAGTGAACAGTCTCCCATAATCATATAGAGAGATGGGACCCTCATCCTGAATTTATGAACAGCCACTTTTGATGCTCTTTTAAGATATGATGCTGAAGGTCATTCCTATGTTTTTAAATTTTTAATGTGCACATAGCTTTGCAATAAGGTCACAACTTCAAGCTAGGAGCACCATTGCTATACATTATTAATGATCACTGAGGAAGTAAAATACAACAAAATAAATGATTCCCTCAAATTCTGCATGTTTACAGATAAGGAAGAATTACACTAGAGTTTCTCTTTTAAAGACTGAAGAGTGAAGTAAAATGTTTTAAATAAACAAATACTGGGGAAATGAAGTATCATTCAAAGCTCTTCCTCTTTTACCACTGTAAACGCCTGAAACAGCTGAAAAAATATGATCTATCTGTCTGTTTGCTTATCAACCACTTATTTGTGGAAATTTAAATGTAGATTAATCAAAAATAAACACAGAAGCATGAAAATAGCTGTTATGTTGGACTATTGAGGAAAAGTTTGAAAAAACAAGGTACATTTTCAATGCGCATCTAACACTATACATTGATGAGGTACATCGGCTGTGGCTGTTAGTATAAAACAGACTCACTGGTTGATAAGACTCCAAAGGCAGCAGAGGTTGCATTTATTCCTTCACAAATACCAGCATGAGCATTGTGATTGACTTCAGGGAAACAGCTGAACCTCAGCCTATTAAATAACCTACAGTTGTAGTAAAAGGAGGTTGGCTTTAAAGAAACATTACAACGCAGATGGAGCTTGTCAAATTTCTGATAAAGGGTATTCCATGTAGTGATTGCAACCGTGGTAAAATGCTCTTAGCAAAAACAGACCTCAGAAGCATGTGGTGCTACCAGAAGGGCCTCTGCAGATGATGTCAAGGACCAAATGAATATATAAGGCAGAGGGCTTTATAGACTAACACTGAATAAGCCTGACCTGGTAGCCAGTAGACAACTAGAGGCATTATGCGATGCAAACAAAATGCTTAGTAAAACATTCTTCATCACTTGCAGTTTACAGACCAATCTCAAACACAGCCTGCTGCAGACATCTAGCCTGAGGTGATCAATCATAATGGGCATACCTGTGAAATCTGACAAAAAGCAGTCTGAGCCATTAAAGTTAACTGGGCCTCCAATGAGAAAGATACAAGAATGCCCTAGATTGTGAGCTTCATTCTGCAGAGAGAGTGCAACCTATTATTATTATTATTATTATTATTATTATTATTATTATTATTATTAAGCTTTATTTATATAGCACTGTAAATTTACACAGCGCTGTACATACAATCTTTTTAATTAGATGGTTCCCTGCCCACATGCTTACAATCTAAAAAGACACAACACAAATGGAGAAGGGAATGGTGGTGGGGAAGGGGATCAGGTCCAGCAGTTCTTTTCTCCCTCTGAGGCCTGGACCAAGGCAGATGGACTGGAGGAAGGGCTCTGCTTCTTAATCAAGGCCAGGCCTGATGGAGCTGGCCCTGCCTTTTCAAACCTCATCTAGAATGTGTATTCTACTTATTTCCTGGATATAGGAGTCACTCACTGCGACACATCCCCTCTCCAGGATGGCCCCACAATTCCAAACCCTTGGGCTCCAGTCACTCACCTTTTCTCCTTTACTTTCAAGATCCCTCCATGGATCAGGTACTTGGGCTGCAAAGTGACCCCTGAATGGACCAGTGAATGTGTTGTTTAGTGGATTCAGTGTAGGAAGTGTGACCAAACTATCAAAACTTAACCAGAGCAACCAGACACAGTTAGAAAAAAGAATAAACAAGTTGAAGTGTATTAATACACCATTAGATCCCACATTAACCCTTGAACTATTTAATCATTCACAGCTACCCCAAAACCTATTCAGTTCTCCACCTTGGCTGACTGCTCTATCGCTAGTACAGCTTTTCCCTATCTATATGCCATCTTTGTGAAAGCCAGTGTGGTCTAGTGGTTTGAGTGCTGGACCACAACTTTGAAAACCAGGGTTCAATTTCCAGCTAGGTCATGAAATCCCATGGGTGACCTTGGGCTAGTCACATGCTCTCAGCCTCAGGGGAAAGCAATGGCAAACCTCTGAGAAACAATGACTTAAACTGAGAAGTGTCATACAGGTGCTGTGGCATAGTAACCTATTCCTCTTCTATCCAGGTTATTTCTACCTATGGTATCAAAGTTTCTGTTAAAGAAATAAAGCCCGGGAACACATCTCCTTGGTTCACTGAGGCATAACTGTACAGTGAATTCCTATGCAGACACGGCATCAGCATCAGCATCAGCATCAGAATCTGACCATCCTTTTGCCACAGGCCTCCAACTCTAGCAGGACACTGACAACATGAAGCAGCATCAGGGATAGTGGTTTTCAGTCCGTCCCGTAATTATCACTCTTCTCCTTCCCTTACCATACCTACCAACAACACATTTTGCAAATATATGAACTTCTCTTACTGTTGGTCTGACTGCAGTGCCTTTTTCACTTGGCAATATTTGAACTGAAGAAACTTTGTTGTTGTTGTTGTTGTTGTTGTTGTTGTATGCCTTCAACTCATTTCCGACTTACAGTGACCCTAAGGCAACCCTATCTTGGTTTTTTTGGCAAGATTTGTTCAGACATTTGCCACTGAGGTTGAGAGCATGTCATTTGCCCAAGGCCCTGGTGGGTTTCATGGCGGAGCTGGGAACCAAACCCTAGTCTGCAGAGTTGTAGGGCAACACTCAAACCACTATGCCATGGTGTTGAGTTCTTTGATGTTGTTTTTAAAACATTTCACCTTTAGGGCTTTGGTTTTTCAGCTCTTGACTACCAGGAGTGTGTATAATAAATTCATTGAAAGTGTTCTCAATCGAAAACGGAAGGGGGAAACCCAAGAAAATATTATTTAGGCCAATCTTCCTTTTCTTTGATGATTGTTAGAGGAATATGAGGCTCTTTCCTTGTGTTGTTCTTTCTCACAAAGTGCATGCTATTGCTGTTTCCGTTATGCAAAATGTATTTGGAGGGCGTTTGAATTATTCTCTCCCTTCCCCTTTTGACTTTCTTGTATAACTTTGTATCAAATGTTCCTGTACTTCAGTCACGGCTCTTTTCAACATAAGGAAACATTCCTTTAAAATGCAAATTGAGGAGGCAGAGCCGGGTTTTTCTTTCTTTGCATGTCATTATGAACCAAAGGCAGGCATAAAAAAAAGTCAAGATCACACAGTTTTGCTTCCAAATATGATTATTAAAATTCTGGCTACTCTTTTAACTGAGAAGTAGCTAGGAGCATTATTTTTACACAGGACATTTTTGCTTTCATGTAATCTAATAAACATTGCCCAAACCTAACTCAGTTATAGGAATATTACATTAGAATTGCTGGATATGCAGATGACATAGAACCGACTCCTAGTCTTATGCAGAAGCTATTAACAGAATAAGGCAAATATTGGATTAGGCAACTTTTCCCTTGGAATTTAAGAGACGCTATTAATATTTGACAGACCCTTTGATATTTGATAGACCTTTTGAACTGAATTATCCAAGACTATTTAAGTAATCTGTCTCGGCCTTTAAAAAGCCACTCGGTTGGTTGCCACTAGTGTGTGAAAGAACTACTTCCAGGTCCAAATTTGGCCCTCTGTATCCATGGATTCTGCATCAATGGATTCAACCAACCATGGCTTGAAAACATGAAAAACGAATCCAAAAAACAAATCTTGATTTTGCCATTTTATAGAAGGGATGCCATTTCACTGTGCCATTGCATATAATGGGATATACTCAGTTATGGATTTTGGTATTAATTGGGGGGGGGGGTTCTGGTACCAAACCCCAGAGGATACCAAGGGCCCACTGTACCTACCTTTTATTTCTGTTTCTAGAGAATGGACCAGTGGAGATAATGTTAATGTTGTATTTGGAGGACTGTAATTCAAACTCTGTTGGGCTTCCATGGGTACCCTCAGATGTGTGGTTAAGGTCCAAAAGAAGCTTCCAAGTGGAACTGGGAAAGAACCAACCTTTTTATTCCAGCTAGCATTCCCCGCATAAAAAATCCTGTGGGCCTCCCTCCTCTTCCGTGGCCATGAGGATGGGCTACTGGGGCTTTTGCTGGGTTTATTTTATTTTGCATATTGTATGGTGTTGTTTTTAACTATTGTACGTGTATTGTAATTTTATGTAAACCGCCCTGATCTATGGAAGGTGCGGTATATAAATAAAAACTTTATTATTATTAAAGCACTTTAAAGGAATAATGATTAAATGTTATTTCGTTTAAAAA
>NC_056525.1:145378908-145387032 GCF_019175285.1 Sceloporus undulatus
CCCCGCAACGGGATGGTTTCTCTTCCCTATTTTAAACGTCTAGTTTGGCGTTTCTCTGACTCTGGAGACCAGAATCTCCAATCTCTGCTCTGCCATGAAGACCCCATTGGGTGACCTTAGGCAGGTCACACTGCCTCAGCCCCAGAGGGAAGCACTGGCAAACCTCCCCTATGAACAAATCTTGCTAAGAAAACCTCTGTGACAGGCTTGCCTTGGGTGGCTGTCAAGTCAGAAACAACTTAAAGGCACACAGAACAAGAACAGTTGGTAATAGAGTGAAGACAGAGTGAATGACTGTGAGTAAAAACAGTAATCTGTTTAAGGTGGTCCTGTTTTAAAAAAAAATCAATTGTTCCAAGTCAAAAGATGATTTGACCAGATGATTTCTTCCATAATTTAGGTAATCTGGAAGACAAGGATTATTGAGTAGGTACCTCTTACAAATTCTGTCAGTGCTTCTGCTGTCTGTCCCCTTTCACAGAATAAAGGCTGCTGCAGTCTGACATCCAGGCATTTAGCAGATGCACACCTGGTTAGATTCAACAAAGTGGCCACAATATGTTCTTCAGATCCTGGATATGCTCCACACATGCATTTTCATGGCATTCCCAACTCTTACATTCATAAACATTGCTTCTAATATCACAATAATAACAATTCCCTAAAAACATTATTGTCAATATTCCTTTCCAGTTCTTGGCAGCTGGTATGCTGTCATTTCCCCATAACATTCTATTAACTGTTGGTTAGAGAGTCCCACTCCAATTTCTTCAGATGCAGTAACAAAATCTTACTGAATAATATTGTGGAAGAATCCATGTAACAGCTGGGGAGCTATATCAGAAGCAACTTTTTATATGTGTTTTTTTCTGCTTAGCTGATTTAATGTTCTTTTTATACATACAGTACTTAAGGCAAGCCCTAGTAGAAATGTGGTGGTATACCCTTCCTCTGTCTGCCATTCATCCAAATCTTCCCCATAAGCAAGAAGAGTAAACATCCTCATTTCCAGAAGCAGCCATAGTATTATATTAGATTCTGTGCGATGTCAACTTTGTTCTTAATACTATTATTTCATTATTATCTCCTTAAAATCATGCAGGTCTATGTTAGAATTTTTTTTCTTCTTAATTTATTTAGGAATAGATTAAAATTGTATTTAGTCTTCAGAAAACTGTTTTTTCACAAAATTGCTAATGCTTCATTGACAGGTACTTTCCCTCATCTAGTCAGTTATTGTTGTTCTCTAAAGTGGAGTGTTCTTTAGTTGTTAAGTAGAAACACCTGCATTGACCTAAATATTCAATTAGCAGTCATTTCCATAATGGCAAGTATTTTAATGCTAAAAAGATTATTTGGCAGAGCTAGTCCTGAGAGGAAAGGACAGTAAATAAATAGGATTATCAAGAAAGTGAAGGTCTTAATCTGTAAAACAATGCTTCTGGAGCTTTCATTTCTAACTTCACCTTTTAATCTGGCTTGATGGATCTGGCCAATGTGTTCAACAACCCCATTTAGACTTTGTTAATAATATCTACTGTATTCATTGCTACATGTGCAAAGGAGCTTGATTCTAAATCACAGAATCATAACATGACAGAGTTGGAAGAGATCCCTAGAGCCATCTAGCCAACCCCTGCTATGGCAGGAATAGATATTCAGAGTACCCCCAACAAGATGGCCATCCAGCCTCTCTTTCAAACCTCCCAGAAAGAGACTCCACTGCTCTCCTGATTGATGTGAAAGAAGTCATTAAAATCTTGTCAGGTTTTTTTTTAAAAAAATTAATAACAAGGCTACAGAGAATAGGAGAGATTTTTTTATTGAACTGCGAATAGGAACAAAGTTAGCTTTTCTCTCTAACTCGCAGATTCAACAAATTAGAGCATCTGATATTAGGCACAGGTTGGGTGGGGCGCACCCCATATGACTTGTTTAATTTCTTGTATATCAGAGGTTTTAGTTTCCCATGGGGTTTTCAGGTTTTCCACTTTGAGAAAGAAGGAGTGAGCAGCTAAAGCGTTGCAGATCTCTAAAGAGTCTGAGTTAGCATCCCCCACTATTACTTACAGGGGTCCAGTGAAAGCAGGCTTTCACACTGTCAGGTGGGACAGGATCAATTCCTATGAAGGGCCTTTATGTGATTAGTGGTTCAGCCACTTCACCTTGACCTGTTGCTTAACTGGCCAGATGTGTTGAAATCTGAAAGAAGGCGACGTATGTCTTCCCTGTTGTGAATATTTCAGCCATTTGTGTCAGGCAAGACAATATTTCTCTAGGTCTGCTCTTTAGTATGCAAGTTTCACACTTTCTGTAGCTTGAGGTCCCATTTGTTTACCATAGATTGAAAGCCAAATTTATTTAAACAGCTAAGGAGTCAAAATGAGATATTGGTGATGCATATTCTTTGCCAATTCAGTTATTTATTTATTTATTATATATTGGATTTATCCCCCCCTTCCCCAAAACCAAGGTGGTCAACAAGGCAGTACCAAGAAAAGTTTCAGTTGTAGAATTCAACATGAGTTGGCATATTACGATTAAATTCAGCAAAACTTGTAGTCTTATTGCATACAGTTTGAAAGCAAATTTCCTCTGCCTTCTGAATAACATGTGAGCAAAGTTTAATAGCAGTCTAATAAAAGGGCAGGGCCATGATAATATGGTCCATGGCACAGAAGAATGCCACTATTGAACATACCAAGACAGAGGAAGTCAGCCTTTGTTTTCACATGATAATGAAGGGTTGCCCTTTGATACATTCTGTATTGATCAGTGGCAGGATTCAGGAGGTGAGAAGAGTGAGGTTTTTATTCTTCTACTATCAGTTTGAAACTAAGACCTGTGTTTTAGAATGCAGTAGTACGTCTGTGCTTTTGTATTGCAGACAGGAAAAGGTTGTAATGTTTTTAGATCTGTATTTGTATGCTGCGATTTCTCTACGACGATGATATGCTTACATAATGTGGCGGATACCCATTCAGTTCTATGCAGGGCTGTACCTCTTACATCCATGTGTGCCTCCTCTCTCAGTGTGGTAATCCCTTATTATATATACTCGTGTACAAGTCGCGTTCATGGATAAATCAAGGGAAGGTTTTACGGCCAAAATCATAGATTTTTATATGGCATGTGGATAAGTCAACGGTAAAATGTAGGGCATGTAACAAAGATGTAAAGGTGAAAACACCACTTCCTTCCCTCCTTTTCCTTCTCTGGCCCTCTCCCAACTCCCCCCTGGTGCTGGAGAAGAAGGTTTTAACTTCAGATTGAGAAGGGAAGGAAATGGTTAAATTGGGTGTTTGATGGAGAGAGAAGGTTTTAACATTAGAATGAGAAGGGGAGAAAGTTAAATGGGTGTTTGGTGGGAAGAGAGATTTTAACATTAGATTGGGGGGGAGAGAAGTGGGTAAATGAGGTGTTGGGTGGGGAGAGAGAGGCGAGGAGAGGAGGGGGGACAGAAGTGTTTAACGTCGGATGAGAAGGGAATCACTTTTTCAACCACTTTTTCACCACACACACACACCTGCCTGAGCAGCTCTTTCAGAAATCACTGCTGAAGTACATGGGGTGGTGCTTCTTTCAGGACCTTTCTAAGCAATATTACTGTATTGATCCATATATAAGTCAACCCAGGATTTTAGGGTCAATTTTTGGTCATAAATTTTTGACTTATAGTCAAGTACAGTGTGTCCGTGCCGTACATGGGTGCACTATACACGTCTTCAAAGTTACACTGTAGCCGTGTGACAGTAAAATATATGGCACGTGAGCCCATGAGCACATGCCCCATTGATTTAAATGGGTCACTTACATACACAGTATTCCCCTTACGCAGGGGGAGCTGGAACAGATCCCCAACGTAAGGAAACGGCCCAGCAATTGAAACTACACAGGTCTCATCTGCTGAAATAGACATCATTCTAAAGATAACATCTGTAATTATGCTAGCTTCTGCTTGGGTCAAGTTGCACATCAGTTGGACATTTGCATTTTAAATGGCAACATAACTGGTGACATCCCAGGAAAATCCACTTTCTGATCAGAAGCTAGGATGAATGTGATGGGATTTGTAATTCTGTAAATTATGTGATTAAACTGGAAATAAGTTGCTGACCTCTGATGATCTTGTCCTTGAAGCTTATTCAACAGCTTGTATATGTTTATTGTGCTTTCCAGCCTAATGCTGAAGCTGTTGCCAATCCTAGGATAAGGTGGTACAAGAAAGTGGACAGGTCCATATTGGGGTTGCTAAATTTTTGTGAAATTTGCTCTTTTGTTTTCAAAACAGATTTAAAGAATGGCATTCTTGTTATAAGACACTGATAGAGGACCTTGTCATGGTGTGTATGTGTTTTGGGGGGTGGCAGCAGGGAAGATTTTGACCTGTAAACCTAGGACATGGTTTGATAATGAGTGGTATTTTTGTAAAAAAAAAAAACACAAACACCAAAAAAAGTTATTACCAAATTTAGATTATATAAGGAAACATCCGTTAACATCAACAATGTATTGTTTAACCATAGAGGAGAAAACAGTAAAAAAAATCTTTGAGGCAAAAATAAAAAGGAAAGTGCACAATGCACTGGCACCCAGTCAGCGTACTCACTATAATTATCAAGCTTTATGCTAACCTTCTCTATTGGAAATTTAAAACTGGATGAAAAGTAAAATCATTTTGCTGATGAACAGTTGTGTTTCAAAGCAAGCTGATCTGCCACAGATTAGCCATTAATCCTGTACCACCTGGTGGAGAGGTACACCAGCAGCCTTACAGTATATCTTTTTGCAGACTTCATAGGTATCATTTGCTTTTGATTCCATGTTTAGGTATAAAGTATGTCTTTAAATCTGAGTTCTTTATGCTGGACCCCTGCTTATTTCTACATATCCTCAAATTACATGAAAGCATACCCCTGCAAATCAGGTGCCACCTGAGCAATTATATTTGCAATGCTATTTCAGTATCCAAATGAGTAAAGGAAGCCTCTGAATTCACTCTGCTGTTTAATGTTAGATAAACTCACTAGGTTTAGTTCTTGACACTCTTGACTTTCACCATCACAGCCTAGCTGATAGATGTCTGTTTGTGTTGTTCTTTGTCACTGATGTGGTTATTTTAATCTCAGAGTTCCATAGAATGTGAGGGCTTTCTCAGTACTGTTATGATGAATGGTTACATTTCAGCTCTTGGGATGTGAAGAAGAGAGGTCATGGATTTTTCTAAAAGTGAGAGACCAGCTATATGGTGTATAAATATTATAAGATAGAAATAGATTAAAAAAACCTTTAAATATCTGGTCATTGTCTTGCAAACAAATGAAAGCCACTAAGAGCATACAGAATATGATGCCCAGGCAGCCCAGAGGGATGCTTAAATTATTATATCAGAGGATGTCATTGTAGATTGGCTGCATTAAAACTGTTTGATGCTACTTCACTTGCCTCAGTTTTGCATGGAGCACAACTTGTCTCTTTCTCAGCTTAACCTTCCTGCTTACACTGAAGTCAAAGTTCCTGAGGATTATCCTCTAGGTCAGTGCTTCCCAAACTTTGGTTGTCCAGATGTTTCAGAGATCAGCTCTCAGAATTCCTTACTGTTGGCCAAGCTGATTGGAGTTTCTGGGAACTGAAGTCCCAAACTCCTGGAGGACCAGGATTTGGTAACCACTGCTCTGGGTACCTAGATATATAGGTGCTGCCCTGAGAGTGGAAACGATATTAAAGAAGATGAAATGGAGACTTTGCTTTTGACATCTTTAATCTGCATTTGATATTAACCTTTACCCCAAATAGCAATCGCAAGTACATTTCTATACCGCTTATCAGTGCACTTAAGCATTCCCTAAGTGGTTTACAAAGTGTAAGCCAATTGCCCCCAACAATCTGGGTACTGATTTTAGGACCCTTTTGCTAGTATTGAACTCGCAACCTTATGGTTTGTGAGTGAGTGGCTGCAGTACAAGCATTTAACCACTGCGCCACTAGGGCTGTTAGTGGTTTGAACCCATTAATTTTAGAAGATGATATCCAATCATGTCTCTGAAACTGTAGCTGTGTGGATCCCTCATGGGCTAACTCATCTGCTTGGGATGTGAAATGGCTGGAACAACTCAGGGAAGACACTGCTGATGTTGAACACCATCAAGAGTTAGGCTTACTTACTAATCACATTGTAATCAACAGAGCACTTCAAACTTTTAAACCAGCGAACGTTCTGTTCACTCTCAGTTCAGAAGTATTGAATGAGCCTCAGTTTGGCACACCTGAATGTTTTTCTCTCAAGAGCAGTGTTTCCACTTTCTGAGGAATGCCCCAGAATTCGAGGAATTTAATTAATTTCTTTCTAGGGATTTTGACTGAATACTAATAATAAATATTGGGGAATTCCAGGGATTTTGGATTTTGGTAAAACATTCCGGGGAATATCTTCAAGGCTTGTTGACAACACTGCTCAGGGATACTGGAAGGGAGGTACTAAAAATTCCTTCGTTGTGGATTTCATGTGATCTTGTAGAGGCTGAATTGATAATTCATGTTCTTATGCATGGCTCTGTTTAGCATCAGATATATAACAAACTGAAATTGCTTCTATTGAAATCAGCAGGATGTTTGGATGCATTTTATGTCTTTTTCCCCCCACTTTTTTCAGACCAGAATGCAGCAAGTTTATTCAAAGTTTTTCTAAACTTTGCCAAAAGATATATATCATTAAATCCTAAGTCAGGATCATCCATAGTATTTCTGTTTTCTATATACAATTATGAAACCTGGACAGTGAGGAAAGATTATAGGAAAAGAAAACTCATTTGAAATGTGGTGCTGGAGGAGAGGTCTGTGGAGTTCCTCAAGAAAGAGGAATGGTTCCAAGAGCAAATCAGGCCTTGAACTCACATTAGAAACCAAAATGATCAAACTGAAGCTGTCATATTTTGAATATGCCATGAGACAACTAGACTCATTGGAAGAAATGATAACACTCTGTAAAATGGGATACAGCAGTAAAAGCAGAAGACTATGTTATAGGCAGATTCAGTCAGGGAAGCCACAGCTCTTAGTTTTCAGGACCTGAACAGTGCTTTGATGACTACAATTCTTGTGTGTCAGTCCAAATGTAGCCATCATTGAAAGTCAACATAAAGGCAATTTTGTGTTGCAGCATGTAAAATCCTCCACGAATTAATTTTAGTTCTTTTACTGCCAGATTTTATTTAAAGATTATCAGATTTTCAAATTTGAAGTCGAAGGCTTTCATGGCCGGTATCCATAGTTTTTTGTGGGTTTTTCGGGCTACGTAGAAGAGTTTATTCCTGATATTTCACCAGCATCTGTGGCTGGCATCTTAAGAGAATCTGAAGATTTTCAAATTGTTTCTTCATTGTCTTGGTTCAAACGTATATATGTCCAGCTTGTATATGTGTGTGTGTGTGTGTGTATTTGGACCAAAAAACTACAACATCAAAGTAAATATTAAGTTGCAAGGAACCCACAAGCTTTCTAGTAAAATGGTCATTTTGGATGTCCATGCTACAGTGATTTTAAAAAGAAAATCCAAAAATTATCTCTCCAGTTGTATTCAGTGAGTATGAGTTGCCAAAGATCCTAGGGCAGATGGAAGTCACAGATGTTGCTTTTTATGTATTTGGAAAAAAATAAATCATGTTATAAAGCAGTCTTAGTATTATGCCTGCTTTTAAAACTTGGTATTTTTTGTAATGCTGTCCCATTTTTACTACTTTCTTACCATGTGCATGGATAGTATGTTGTGTAATGTTTTATTGCTCTCTGGTGATTGGTCATGGCAATGAAGATAAATACATTTAGATATTTCCCTCAGAGAGCCCTCTCCTGTTTGTCTGAGGTTTTCTTTAAGCCGTTCTTTAAAATTATGGTAAAGTTATAGCATCCTCCTCTTGTTTTTGCTTCTAGGAACCCCTTGTTTAGAAAGTGCCCACTGTAATTTGGGTAGCAAACAAAGCAGTCTGTTAGGTTCTGAACTGTACCATAGACGTCAAACAGATCAGCAGCTTGGAGTGGCCAGATCAATTCCCAAGGCCGGCTGCTATGGTGATCCAGAATGGACTGCTGGCAAGGAACATTTTTTCCCTGCTCCTTTTGAGGCCA
>NC_056525.1:145387132-145423965 GCF_019175285.1 Sceloporus undulatus
TACTACAATAACAAAACCATGAATACATGCATTTAACCTCTACATTTAGCATTCTACACCTGAAGATTGCATAAACAATTTGGTGGTTGGCATGGGAACCTTTTCCCTTTCCCTTGACGCAGACCCTGTAGGATAGATGATGATGTAATATATGTGAAGTTGATAGAAAAAAGCAACAATATATAAGATAGTGGAGAACAAAGGATTTTTGCCTCGAAGATAAGCATGTAGCCCTGCATGGACACTGTGTGTGAGTGCTCTTCTATAGCATGCTGTCGGGCAGAGACCATGTGTCTAGTTTCTTTCCTTTTGACAGGTTAACTTGTGTGAAGCTAGAGTGTGTGCTTGTTTTCTTTTTTCTTTATGTTACTTGCATTTAGTTGTTTATGTATGCTTTCCTTCCTTTCTTTCCTTATATTTATTTGTTAGGAACTGGAGGGCAGAACTGTGATTTATACCTTACGCTTTCCCATCTTTTACTTTCTTTAACAATCTTTCTTGAATCAGAACTGAGTAGTCATTTCATCAGCTTTATATCTAAACCCCACACCTGGAAGCTAGATAGGCCTTGAGTGTTACATTTGACAGCTAGTGGTTGAGATATGAGTTAACACTTGATTGCTAAAGCCATGAGTGTTGAATTTGACAGCTAAGAGTTGGGCTGTGAGTGTGTGCACTGAGGTCGAGCTTGGGCTACTAGTGATACAAAACAGGACTTGTTGTTGCACTGCTCCTTCTGTCCCATCATTATGGTTACATCTTTTGTTTTTAACAACAATCTGGCACTGGCTGCAATGTGCCTCTCAGAATATGCCCAACCAGCTTCTTCCAAGGAAAGTGAGATTTCACTTTTCAAATAACGATGTTAACAGTGAAGCACAATACATACGTTAAAAAATACAGATGATTGCATCAACATCAAACTCTATAATCTAATATTGGACCTTGCCATATAAAAGGTAAAGGCAAAGGTTTTCCCTTGACAAGATTGTCTAGTTGTATCCAACTGTAGGGGGCAACGCTCATCTCTGTTACTAAGCTGAGGAAGCCAGCATTGTCAAAGACGATCCCATGGTCTTGTGGCCAGCATGACTACACAGAACACTGTTATCTTCCCACTGATGTAGTACCTATTTATCTACTTTCACTTTTACATGCTTTTGAACTGCTACATGGGTTCGCAGAAGCTGGGGCTAGTGAAAGGAGCTCACTCCATTATGCAGCCCTTGGGCCTAGAACTACCAACCTGCTGACCTTGCAACCATCAGTCAGCCTCTTAACTGATGAGACACTGCATCCCCATTTATTAGATGGAAATTACAAACAAAAAGGGGATCTACAATCCACTTTTCCACATTAGTCGCATGTGACGAATAGCAGACTTTGGAGATCAAAATTTATACAGTATTTCACATGCTACTGAAAATAAATAGAAAGGTACATGAGAGGTGAATAAGAAAGGTTTTCAGAACAAATCTATCTTCTAACCTAAAGCAGGGAACAAAGACTAATATAGGTGCTATGTAGGAAGATGCCATTTGGATCAGACTTGTCCAATATAGCCACCATCTCTATTTTTAGATCAGCTTTTTCTGTCATTTATCTATAAAAAATTGGGTGTCTGGATTGGATCTGATTTCAGAATACTGTCTCTCTCTTTCCCGCCATCCCCCATCTGTCCCCAAACTTGGCAGGTGATGCATTAGGGATGTAATTATTCAGTAGTTTTCTTCTGGAAGGAAACAAGAAGCTTTAGCAATTGTCTTCTCACTGTAAGAAAGTCTATAGTTTGTCACTCATTTTGTACAAAATTTGCATGTGATTTGCTTTGCATAGAAAACTCACATTTTCACAATCACATGTGAACTTTGTATAAAATAAATCCCAGACTGTGTAGATTCTCATCAGTCTAGGATTCATCTCATTAGGTTTTCTTGAGACTTTAGAAACATGTTTTCCAACCATTTTCTGAAGATTTTCCAATATTTTTCCTATCTCTATGGTTTATACAGCATAAACAAGGGGTGGAGGAATCTGCTGCTGACTGGTGGGGTTTTGCCTCTTTCATCAAAAAGCAGTACCAGCATACAGTGGATCCTTATTATCCACTGAGGTTTGGTTCCAGGACCGCCATGGATAACAAAATCTGTGGATAGTCATGTCCCATTAAATATAATGGCATAGCAAAATGGTGTCCCTTATATAAAATGGAAAATCAAGGTTTGCTATTTAGAATTTAGAATTTTTTGGAATATTTTCAATCCTGAGATGTCTAAATCCATGCATAAAAAAATCATAGATAAGGAGGACCGATTGTATATGCATTCTGAAGATGGGAAGAAGGCAACAGCCACAGCTGCTTCCATGTATGCTTAACACAATTCGTTCCCAGTCTTCTCTTAATCACACACAGTATATGACAGACATAGTTAATAGAGGTACTGGTACCCCTCAAAGAGTGTTAGGCCCCACAGTGTGTAAGCCCCATGTAATCATAAAAGTCAATCAATTCTAATTTACTATGTTTGCAGCCACTGCAAACATCAGAGATCTGATCTCTTATTGTGATCAGGGCATAATGTATTGATGTTTCTATCTTGCTCCTGCCAGCAATCTCCAGTGCAAGGAGGAATTACGACAGAGATCATGCATCTGGATTGTCACACTGGAGATTACTGGAGGGAGGGAGGCGGAAATGTCTGTACACTGTGTCATGAATGGGAGGAAAACTTACCTCCTTTGCTTGCAGCAGCTGCCTGATAAAACATTTTTGGGTGGGTGGGGGGGTCAAACAAGGAGACCCCCTTGCTGCTGCTTAGTTGACTATACTAAGGAGCTTAATTAAGTAGCTGATCTAGGATCCTGAACATGATTATTTCAGTCATGCACGTTCTGCACATCCTACTTTTGGGGACATTAACACTAACCAAGCCTAGCTTTTCAGTGGAATTGCAAACATAAAAATAAAAATAAATATGTAATAATCTGGTTGAAAGATAAAGAGCCAACCTACTCTATAAGATGCTGAGTTCTTAGAAAGCGATAGTACTTTTCTCCCCCAGAAATGTGATTCACACTTCATGTCTGAGCAATCAGACTTGCAAATGAAGCCTGTTCATCACCAAACAAAGTAAACTAATTTGCAAAGGTGGAGGTGGGAAAAGTTAGCGCTAGGACAATCAGACATCTATTATTATTACAGCACTTCTAAAGATGGAACAGATCCTCTAGAACAGTTTGTCCCTAAGCATGATTATGATTAGCTCTGGTAGTTTAAACAATGAAATGAAGTGTGGTGGGGGGGTCATAATGATTTAACAATAAAAATGAAATGGGGGGTTCATAAACAGTTGGCTCCTCCATATCCATGAATCCTACACCTATGGATTCAGCCTTCCATGGCTTGAAAATGTTTTTTTTTAAAAAGTAATTTCAAAAGCCATTTTATCATTTTATATAGGGACATTTTTCTGTACCACTTTATTTAATGGGACATGTGCATCCACAGATTTTGATTTCCATGCGGGATCCTGGATCCAAACCCCAGTGGATACCAAGGGCCCACTGCACATATGTGAGCCTATAGAGTGCTCATGACTGAGAAACATTAGATTTGCAACACACCTATGAAAAGACAGTTTTAGGGGGGGAAAATGAAGTGGCTTAGAGATTGAATGACAAAATGACAAATGACAAATCCCACCCCCATTAAAGCAATTGCAGAACAGGATACAGAACATGTCAGCCTCAAGTAAACTGATAGCAAAATGCCAGAAATGAAAACTTTTTTTTTCCAATCAAGAGGAAATAAAACTCTCAGCTGGCAATTAAAAATAAGCATGCACTATGGGTTGATGTTTTAGACAGTCATTTTGGAGGAATGCAAGACAGAAAAGCGGAGAATAAAATCACTGCAAAATCAGCAAATCTCATAATGGGACTGTTTAATGTTGCAATTGTAACACAGCGTTTAGCTGACAGTTTCACTCAGTGAAGAAAACAGCTTCTCCATCCAAAAACAAATATTTTGAACAGCAGATGGAGAGAATATAGAAATGTTTATTTTGGTTGTATGATTAGCAAGTCATCAATATTTCAAGAACAGAAAAATCTCACTGGGAACCATAAAGGAGCCATTCAGCAATGTAGAGAAGGAGTTTTTGGTAGTCTATGGAGCTTGTTGCTTGGTGTTTTAAATCGGCTCCAGCCTCCCAGGCTGCAGCTGGGATGCAGGATGGAGTTGGGGATTATCACACACTAAATTGCTGTCGAATCGCCAGCCGCCATTAGCCCGGGTCCAAGCCATGCTCTGCAGCACTTTTTAGAAGTCAGAAAGCTTTCCAACTTCTAAAAAGTGCTGGCGGAGCACGGCTTGGGCCTAGCAGGGACCTGGGTTGATGGCGGCCAGCGATTCGGTGGTGATTTAGTGTGTGATAATCCCCACCTCCATCGTGCGTTCTGGCTGCAGCCCGGGAAGATGGAGCCGGTTTAAAACACCAAGCGATAAGCTCCTATGTCCACACAGCAAGCCCTATTACTTGTATTAGTAAATCTCTGGGAAACTTAGGAAACCAGAGAAGCAGCCTTGATAATACAGTGTTTTTATATAGTTTCTGCTTACGTGTTCTATTTTAGGTCCAAAACACACTGCAGAAATAATGCAGTTTGAGACTGCTTTAATTGCCCTGGCTCAATGCTAGGGAATTCTGAGAACTGTAGTTTTGTGAGACATTTAGCCTTCTCTGTCAGAGAGCTCTAGTGCAACAATAAATTACAATCCCCAGGATTCTCTAGTACTGAGCCAGGGCAGTTACAGTGGTTTTAAACTGGATTATTTCTGCAGTGTGTTTTGGACCTTAGGTAGGCTTGGTTGTTCTTTCTAGCTCTTGCATTCAAAGTTATCTTTGTATGTAACAAGAAGCAGTAATAAACTGTTATCTGTCAAATATAACTGTGACAGCAGAATTCTACTTCCTTGCCAACAGAAAGATCCTGGGACATATTGCTGGATGCATGAATCAGCCCTAACTGTTTCACATTGAATCCAATGTAAGGACTGGAATTTTTGTGGTAATATGTGCTGCAATTTGAATGCACCACATGGAATGTCAATGTTAGTTTACAGCAATCCACAGTAGGTTATCTGAAAACATATCTGAAATGCAATTAAAAGCAGTGAAACTGAAATAAATAAAATGTTTTTTTTTTATAAAAAAGATAACAAGGTTTTGAAAAACAACAAACTTATAATTTTCCAAGCTGAACACCAGCCTACCTATTTGTTTGTGGTTGATGTGTGACTGCGACTGTAAACAAATAGAAACTAACAAGAACCTGGCAGTACTGTTAACGTGCAGCACTAGCTGGATGGGTCACAAGTTGTTCTGGGCTGCTATTGTAGAACTTGTACAAATTATATTTCAGACAAGAAAGGCGTAGGAAAAGGTCTTACCAGTTTTCTTCATACATTCACTTTAGTTATTCGTAGGGTAAAATCATGGGCAAAGATGCATGAAGTGAATGAAAGTGAGACTCCTACTTAGAGAAGAGGTTGCTTAAGATGGAAGGAAGGCAAAGAAATACGATGGACAGTTCACTAGTCACTGTTCCTTTATTTCACATCCTTATCCATTCTGCTGCCACTGTGGCTTTCATGGGTGAAATTAATTTCCCAGCATACAGGAAGGAGTCACTGATGCCGGAACCCTTTGTGACCTGTTGTATCATTGCCACTGATGGCAGGTTGCCATTTTCCATCAGAACAAAATGATGCTGGCATGAAAAAAGCACAATTCAATTCCTTTATAGGATGACCTCATACAAAGAAGTTAGATGTCTTTAAAATGGCGATGAATTGCTTCAAAAGAATGAATTCTCTGTTTAACAACAACAATAAGTCCAAGAAGTATTTCTGCAGAATTACTGAAAATGCTTTGTTTTCCCCATCACACCACATTTCATTCCTGTTGTGGTAGTCAGATCTCTTCCTCAATTTTAAACATGTTAATTTAAGCAACTCTTCCTAAACAGCAACTATCTTCTCAAAAGCCTATCATTCCACCATACAAATTCTGATAGATTTTAGACCTGAGCTGAAAATTCTGTCATTGGCCTGTTTTTTACACCGAACACTGTATATAGGTTTACTGTCATATTATGCAAGACCTAGTTTTTTCTACAACTACACCTAATTTGTGCACAATATACTAAGGTAGCAAAATGATGGGCAGAAGAAAAGGACATACTGTATATTACAGGCAACTACAGCAGATTTTACATACCCAGTTAGCAAAAACCGACTACTACTAATCAATTCTGAAATGTATTGTGAGACCTGAGTAAGAATACACTAGGAAGGTGGACTTCTCATTAGAGGAAAGTTTCTGTGATTAACATACTAATGATCATGGGTTGTGTGTGCTATTTCCCGCTTTTAAACTCTATTGGCATTTTAAAAATTCTTTTGGCTAATGAGAAGTTCCACTGGTGAGGCTCTCCTTCCAGAACTATTTTAAACCATAGTACTTATGCCTCCAAGGTCCCTAATAACAGCTTAGCCTTCATTCGGTTTCCCCATCATTGTCTGATGGTTTAATTATTCTTAAACATTTTCGTGTTTATTTTTAGCTTCTATTGGTACCACCCAAAAAAGAAAATAGAACCCAGCTGGGTGGGCTGGCACAGATTTCAGCCTGCTATTTGGGCCAAGTGTAGACCAATAAAGCATTTCATCCAGCAGAGCAGTAACTAGACTGGCTTTTGTACCTAACCAGAATGATTACTCACAGTTAAGTGCATGCTTCTAAGAACTGGCTAAATGTGAGTTGATTAATGCCACTAGTGCTTAATTAATACGATGAAAGAGTGGTTGTTGTTGTTATGTGCCTTCAAGTGGATTCTGACTTATCAGAGGGTTTTCTTTGCAATATTTATTCAGAGAAGGCTTGACATTGCCTTCATTTAAAGCTGAGCGAGTGTGACTTGCCCAGGGGTTACCTAGCAGGTTTTCATGGTGAGCAGGGATTCAACGCTCAAACCATTACCACCACATTGGCTCTCTGAAAGATTAGTTATGAAAACATTACGGTTACAAGAATCAATGTTGTATAATAAATTGGATTTTGGGTAGAGAAGTCAGTCACCTAAGTAGCTAGTATGCCACTCTTAATCTAACATATCTCATAAAGCTGGTTTGAAAAAAAAAACACACACAAGAAAAGTGAAATGTATATTAATCTAGCTGTCTCAGAAAAAAAGGGGGCAAGACAGGATACAAATGTAACAATTTAACATAATGCATTATTTCTTAACACAATAAGAAAAGTATCATGAAAGTGTAAGTTGTACGTATAAGTTGTATGTACATCTTAGACTAAATAAGGACTATTTTGTTTTGACATGGATTTAATTTTGGCCCTGGGCCAATTCTAGATTTGGAAAAGGCTTATACAAGGCAGTGAATAGGATCATACAATGCACTCTGTCTTTAGAATCTTTATTCTGGCTCTGTTCTTCCATCTACCACATCAGACCATATAAATGGATGGATTAATAAACACAGCTGGTGACAGACACCCAGAAAAGAGAGTGCAATCCTGTCTACAAAGGAAATTGTTTGATTTGGAAAGTTACTGACAAATTTTAATCATAGTAAAGAAGCCAACACACATTTAGGAAGGAAAAGTGGAGTGTTTTGAGTTCTCACTTAATAAAGATGAAGCAACAGTAGAGTTCAAATAGCTGTGGCATGTAAGTGTATAATGCACACACATGCATGTGCATGCACATACACACAAACACAGACAGGGGAATGGGGAGATGAAAAGAAGGGGGAAGAAACAAACCAATTTATCCTACCTCGGCTTTTATTTTATTGTCTCCAAAGCAGAGATGCTGTAAATAGGCAGCGGCATTGGATTGTACTGAGGGAAACTGATGCTGTAACATCTGGATAACTTCTGGAAGTTCTGGATCTCTCCATCCAAACTCTCTGTATGCAAAGAAAGAAGAAGAAAAAAAATCAGCAATGGTCCTAATAATGATAGCAGGTCTTTTGCTGTAGATGTTCTAATGATTCAAGGCACCAAGCCAATGGGAAGCAAATGGGAGGAATTTTCTATAATTATTCTAAGAATGAATATAAAAAGGAATCACTATCTTTACTACCCACAATTTCCAAAACAAGTCTTTAACCATTGTAGGAAGGTAGCTTTCATTTGATTCATTTTCTCAACATTCTATTATTCAAAAATAATAGAAATGAAATGCACTATAGGAAGCCCTGATAAAGATTAAGAAACAAGATGTATGAAAACACAGTCAATATGCACAGGCATGCTTTTTTTTACTAACACTGAATAGAATCAATCCAAGTGCCAGATTTGGGGTGTAGGTGAGGTGTGGAATGGAAGAGAAGCATTCTTACAAAGCAGCCTCAGAGTAGAACATCACCTGGTGTACCCCATAGTTCTGTAATAAAGAGCAGCGTGTACTGAACTATGAAGTGGAACTTTCTACTTTGCCTTTGAGATTCACACTATGCCTGCAAGCATTCAAAGTCCTCTTTTCCACTCTCTCAGTCCGATTGCACCTATGCAATGATCTTACAGGGAAATATGTTATGGGAATGATTCCATTTAGAAGAATTAACCAGGATATAACTGTATTTCCCCACATCATTTGCAGCTGAAAGTACTTTCAGCATTCATTGCTTTCCCCTCACCCCCTTTTTTGCATTATAACATACCCCATTATGTCCAGGTTTCACAGAGAGAGATCCTACAAAACTAATACTGTATTTTAAAATTTCAACAAAATGGTTACTGTTTTGGCACTGTATGTGTAAAAGTGATTAGCTGCCTTTAGATATATTCTGTGAGAGTAAAGAAAAGCCAGCATGGTGTAGTGGTTTGAGTACAGGACTATGACTCCAGAGATCAAGGTTTAATTCCCCACTCAGCCATGAAACGCATTGGATGACCAGTCACTTTTAAACACATGAATAACATGTATATCTGCATTTTCTCAAAAGGAGGAACTGAATGCTTCCATGAAAATTGGTAGTACAGCCATGCAGCCAGTTTTGGTTTACATTCCATTTTATTGGAATGCAACCTCTACTCATAGACAGCCTCATTTAATACATGAGCTTCCCTTCAGATCATTGCTCTTCAAGTGCAATGGAACTGAGGCAAGAGAGGAGCAGGGTGAGTGTTATCAATTTGCTTGACATAAGTGTCTTGTATGTTGAGCAAACCATTAAAACCTGAGTTAGGTTTTTTGCCTTTCTGTAAGTCACAACCTTCCTTTTACTCCCCCTGCCCCCAGTATTTTAGCTTCATAACACTATATGAAGGAACATAAGCGGGGTACAGACCGCCAGAAAGAGGCGCCAGGGAGGCACCTCTCTTTGCTGTGCAGGAGTGCCGCAGTATGCAAATTGTGTGGTGCTGCTGCACAGCAGAAAAGGAGCTCCAAAAAGCGGCTCCTTTTTGTGGCACCGCAAAGCACCAGAGATGGCGCGGTTATGTCGCAGCTGTGCAGCACTGTTTGGAGGCGGCGCAGCTGCGACGTCATCATTACACCTGTCGTCTATAAGGCACTGCGTAACGGCGGTGCGTGCACGATATGCTAGGGTTGCGGGGTGTGTGCACGCACCGTCCCGAGGCAACCCTAGCAAGTCGTGGACACGCCGCAAAAGACCCATCTGTACAGGGCCTTTAGAAAGCATTCAGATTCACTGTCCAGAACTCTTCATTGATGCATGTTCACATTTAACTGGATTTCCCAAGTTGAACTCAAATATTCTCATTCAGTAACTGACAGGACTGGAGCATGGTTTTGGCGTGACTCCCAGCCTCTTAGGATGCATGCATCATTTAAACATCTTACCTTCAAAGTGACCCAAAACAGCTTTATTTTGGCCTGTCTGTTTGGGCCCTTAGTTACCTCCCAATTAGACTACTGTAATGTGACCTATGTGGAACTTGAAACTTGAAAAAGTTGGCCAAAAAAAAAAAAAAATATTTTTTTCAACTGTTTATCATGCAACCTGCATACATGTTAAGCATGCTTTAAGAAAGAAATATCAGGCATATCAATTTAATCACTGTCATTCTTACTTAAAATAATAAAAACGAAGATATCACCAAATCCTTTGACAATGTTATGTTATTGGAAGAGCATTACATTTAAGAGAAGAATGCAGACAAAACAGCTCTTTTTACACACTGGTTAAATAAAAGGCAGCCAAGAAAATGAGTAGTTTTACAAGAATTAGAACAGTTAGCCCTCCATATTAATGGATTCCACATCTACAGATTCAACTATTCATGGCTTGAAAATATATATATTTTAAAAAATCAAAAGGCACACCTTGATTTTTCCATTTTATATATGGGACACCATTTTACTACACCACTGTATAAAATGGGATTTGAGTACCCACAGAATTTGGTATTGATGAGCATCCTGGAACCAAACCCCAGTAGATACCAAGGGCCCACTGCTGAAATGTTCAAATTAATGAATTTTCTAAGAATTGCACATGAATTTTAATAGAACAGTATGAATGCCACTTTGTTTTGAAATCTGAAGAAGAATATGGAATATGCATTCCTTTCTCTGGCCTAAAACAATATGCTGGTAGAGGTTTCTGAAATTTCTCTTAAATCCATCTCAAATACAATTTTCTCTCCTACCTGATATTGACTCTGGGGGCTGGAGTCAGGAGGAGGATCTTCCTCTCCTAATTCTGGTAGATTCTGCTGTTCCATGAGCAGAACGTTTGTGTAGTATAGTGTGCATATTTTGATTCACCTCACAGATAGCATCCTATTGATAGTGCTACTCTCTCACACACAGGCCTCTTGTGCCATACACACCCTCCACCTTAATGCTCTTCAGCCCTCCCCCCAAGAAATTGTATTGTAATTGCTAGGGCGCATGCACCTGCTGTGCCAACGACAAAATGTATGAAGAAGAGGGAGATGCATTAAAAAGAGAAGTTAATATTTGCTATGCCTGAGATTGGACAAAGGCATAATGGGAGAACGTGCAGAGGAGGTTGTAGGGCCCTTTCAGCACCCTCATCTTCCGCCCTCTTTCTCCTCTGAGCTAGGCAGACTGACCTTTGTGTGCCTTATGACTGCTAAGGGCATGCACCTACTGTACTGACAACCTTCAGAGAAGCTGAGCGGGAAATGCTTTAAAAGGAAATACCAAATGGTTGGAGAATGGGATCACAAGGGGAAGAAGCTTAGCCTCACTTTTGCAGAGACCACCCAATCCTCAGCAGTGCATGAACAGACACATGGGTTTGTCCTTTTTTTTTTCAAATTTGCTGTACTTGTAGCCTGACTTTTCTTGTGCCTTCCTTCAGCAATTGTCATACACTCCCTTGAGGTCCTGCCCCACAATTTGAAAACCATTATCTTATCCTTAATTTTCTTATGTGAGAACTATTACAAAAACAGATACTGTCTGAAATGTTAAATGTTGTTTTACTCATTTCTCAGTATGCAACCAAAACAGCTTTATAAATATGCTCCAGCCTCTGCCTCCAAACCATCCCCAAAGCCAAGCCCCGGGCAAACACTTGGAGGAAGATGGAGGGGGGAGAGAGGAAGGAAGGGAGGAAGGGAGAGAGGATTTCAGTCCCATTGTCCCCTATGGCAGCATGCATGCGCCACAACTGAGGACAACGTGAGCTTGCCATCAGCGAATGCACAAATCTGCAGACAGCAACTCCATGGATACCAAGGTCCCACTGTATATTCAATTGTATGTTCCGCAGTTAAGCCCCTAACGACTGTATACATCAGAGTTACTGAGCTGAGACTTACTAATATCACTTACGGTGCTCCCTTTCCATTGATTCTACTGTTGTGTGACTTTCAGCCTAAGCTGAAAGCCATGTATGATGTGGGCGCACTATACTATAAATGTCTCTGCAGGGTGATTCTAGGATTGCTTTCTTGCATTTATCTTTTATGCTCAAAATGGCTGTAGGTTTTCACAAGGCAATTTTTTTTTTACCTTTTATACTCATTTGCTATATCAGCTGTAGGAAGCATAGAACCCTTCAGATATTGCTGGCCTGCAGCTCTCATCCGCCTCAGCCAGTTACAAGGTCTGCAGTTCAACATCTGGAGGACAATATGTTTTTTAGCCCTGTGCTATACTGTCAGCAGGCAAGCCCAGTTTATGGACATTTTGCCACTTAATGCCCCAAATCTGAAATTAAGCTTCTGTATCCCACTAACAAATAATGGTTTGCAAAGCCACCAGTATGCAGCCAACACCCTTAAAAATTCAAAGAAGGCTTTCTTTCTTCTTTTTTTTTGTAAATGGTCAAAACATCTCCCCATGCTCCTTGGACATATTAAGCTGAGGAGAGGCCCTTTTCCTTAACAGGAAATTGACTTCATGCTTTGCAAAAAGGCCCCCGAGGAACACAAAATGTGGTGAAAGTTTCCTTGCTATGGGGTGGGGGATCCCACCTTTTAAAAAAAGGGTTATAATGGGGTACAGCATATGGTGATGGGTACAAAGATCCCTTAGCCGGCCAATTAAACTCCCAGCTTCTAGCTTTTATCCACCACTATTGGCTCTTACCCACCACGAATGGTTGATAATAGGATGAGAGTTCAAGCAAGTGCCATTACATTCAATAACTACTTAGACATTTCCTATTAGTCCTAATATAATAGAGCCTATTTACTATAAAAGAAAATATATAGTACTATGTTACAAACTAATAAATCAATAATTCAATAAAATGTTACAGCAAACAGCTATAAGACATTATTTTGCAAAACATGTATACCAAAGACTGATTGGTAATGGTGACTTTTATAAGTGTGCCATGGCTTAAAATCACTTGCAAGTCGGGGAACAGATCATTACAATAGTTCTAGCTAATATTGACTACAGTGACATTATACAGCTGTTGTATAGGTAAGTAGAGATGTATGGAATACCTGTACAAAGAAGTGCAGCATAACATGAGGGGAACACTTTGTCTGACTCTCCCATATTACACTGCTGCCTGCTCCCCAGGTCTATAAGCTAGATACAGTACCTCACCAAGAACCAAGGTGGGGGCAGAAAGTCAGTTATGGAGTGCATCAGCTTGGCAACAGCTTTAGGTTTGAGGTATACAGCACATTTCCCAAAGCAACTGGCCACCACTGTCACAGATTTTGTGGTAAGACTACAATACTATGGTACTGGAATTACAAAAGGCAATATTTACAATCAAATTTCAATATGATTAACCTGTAAAAACATGCCACATGGCTTTTATATTTTGGCAAGGGTGTTTGCAGAAGAGTGTACAATATATAAAAGGAAGTCTAAACACAATTTAAATACAGAAGCTTTTTCTTTCAGTAGCAGAATTACCGGTAATTTGCTGCCTATTATGCTGTGAAAAAACATTTATCTTCATTTGTACAACTTACATAGTTACCTGTAGAAAAAGTGTTACAAACAATTGCAGTATTCCAAGTATGAAATTGCATGTGGACACATACATTTTAATGAGTATATGCTTTACTATGTGGCACTCTACATGTGTTATTTTTAGTTCTAACACCCATTATCAGGGCAGAACATTAACATCTGATCAAGCAGTTAGCACACAGAATCACTAACACCAAATATCTATTCCTTTCCAGGCACTAAACCCCTCCAGGCAGTCTGGTGGAGAACGTTTCTGTAGACACCATGTGCTGAGAAATGATACTAAACATTTGTCATAAAAGGACAAAGAAATTTAAATAGATAGATAGATAGCTAGATAGACAGATAATCATTGTTTCTATCATGCTGCTGCTGCTGTTTTATTAAACTGTTTTTATTTTGTTTGGCTAAGATGGTTACTTTACTTGTAAGCATCCTTGTCAAATCTGATTTTATCAAAGAAAGATAAGAATGTACGGTAAGTGCCAAAAGACTCCCATAAACCATTTCCAAGCTACAACCCACATGACTGTGAATATTCAGTCTGTTCCTGAAGCATGTTTTCAAACTGAAATATCTTTTGCAACTAAAATATATAAGCTTACCTAAAATCCCTGAAAAAAGGAGTCCAGCCATACAATTATATTTGAAATAAGAGGACCTCCCAAAATAACATATATACACAACTATAAGTCGACCTCATGTATAGAGGTCAGGTTTCGGGCCCAAAATTATGGATTTTGCCATGACTATGGATAGGTCGAGAGTAAAACTTGGAGGCTCCTTAAGTGTGTGTATGTGTGTATACAGCAAGAGAGACTCTAATTGAGGCTGTTTGTTTCAACTTTGGTTTCAGCCTTCACCCAGACAGCACTGCTTCGCTGGTGTGAGAGGGCCTCTGTTTGTTTGTTTAAAAGCAATCACTCAGGACTCTTTCTGCTTGGTGCAAGAGAAAAAGAAACTATATTTCCACCACATGGGGAAATCTGAAACAGATGACTGACCCGTAAATAAGTCGACCAAAGATTTTGGGGTCAATTTTGGGGCATAAATGTCTAGACTTATAGATGAGTATATACGGTAACTTCCATTTACTCCAATATTATGTTTTAACTTGTTTCAACCAAATGCTTCTGAAGAAACAGCAAGCAAGGAAGGAAGTCAATAACCTTGCAAAATTTTGTATTCCAAGGTGTACTACCTCCAAACATGAAGGTTCTGTTCACAAGAGGCTGCTGCTGTGGAGAGGAGATAGCGTTTGCAGAACATTGTTAAGACAATGAACTGGAATCCAGCTGGTTCCTTTATACAGCAGCTCACAAAGTGGTTGGACTGTCCTGAAGCATTGGAATATCTCTGTGCTTATTTCTTTGAGAAAATTTTGCATAAAGGGGTGTTGCCAAAGAGAAGCCAAAAAGGATGGTCCTTGAACTGCCACTGTGAAAACAAACTGAAAATTAGCTAAAATCAATTTATCAAGTTAAATAGAAAGCAACTGGCAAAGGGGGAGCAAGAAACATGGCATAACGAATAAAGGAGTTTGGATTGTACTTTTGTTTTCTCAGCAATTAAAAATAAATTTAAAAAAAAACCTAATTTAGGATCAAAAACCTTCAAAATGTGATCTATTTAATTCCCAATGGAATATAAAGCCACACTTAATGCCTTGCAGAAAGCAGAATCAATGCTCAAAATCTATTCTTCAGCTCTTTAATTTGCTTTGCCTGAATAGACTCGTGATGTTTTCTGGGGCTGCTAAACTTTAATGAAACATAAGCAGGCTTATTAAATTTATGTTTTCTGTCTTATGCCTGTCTGTTTTATTTTATATCATATATATACGTGTGTGTGTGTGTGTGTGTACATACATATATGTATATGATGTTCCTTATTAAAGACCATAGATAGATAGATAGATAGATAGATAGAGTTCTTTGTATCTGAACAAGCTAAACAGTAAAACATCAAGGGGAGGCAGGGATAAAGTGGCCAAACTAGATCAGAACTTTATGGCCCAGAACTAATGTATGCAATAAATTTTAACTGCCCCCTCTTTGCAGAAGTACACAGCAAAACATGCTGCACCTCTGAAGGCATTTTCAATATACTGTTCTCCTAAGAACATCTCTTCAATACAGAACAGCTGTCTGAAGGCCAGTGTGCATGCCAAGGGAGTTGGGTAAAAAAGAGAAAGACTTTAGGTTAAGTGCCCTTCAAAGCTTTGTAACTGCAAGCATTAAAGAGAAAGGAATTTGAGGTCCTTCTGCCTTATCACTGGGGTGGGTCTTGGTATAGCAGGACAAAATTTGAAAGAAAGAAACAACAGTCTTTAATAGGGAACATCACAAACACTTCATCCCACCTTTATATGGGATCTTGTCTCATCCAGTTACCTCACAGGGAAAAAAAAAACAAACAAACATGGGGAGAGTGGGACAGAGAAGAACTTTACAGCAATTACCAAAATTAGGAAGCTGGAGGACATGTATCCAATTCTGGGAAATCTGCGCAATTAGCACCCTCCTTGATTAATATCTTCATCTTTTGGGGGAGGAGGCAGTTGGCCATCAGGTGTACAGATAAGGTGGAAAGCTTATACACATCAGAGTTTGGAGTTTTTTAAATGATGTCTGTCCATAATTCAAAAAAGAAATAGTATTTTCCTTTTCCATCCATAAGAATTGATCCTGACAAACTAATTGGCACCATGGTTAAAGCACAAGAAGAAGCAGCTGCAGAAACATTTTCCTTGTTTAAAGAAAGACAATATCCTCATCTTAAAATCCTAACTGTTGGCCCCCATCAGCCTGAATAAGATTAGACTGGATTATGTTGTAAATTCCTACTGTGTTAATTTAGCTTCTATTTCTTTTGCAAAAAAATAACCTAAGGCCCTGTCTGCACAGGCAAAAAAACCTGTTCCCAATGCTGCTGTTCCCTGATCGCATGATGCATAGTAACTTCTGGTGAAATACCACAGGCCTTCCCTCTTAACTTGACTTTGCCCTAGAATTGGCAAACTTGTGGGCAGCCCTGGTGTTTTCCCCAACCCTAAGGTCAGTGTGGGGTTTTTTTGACATGCAAACAGCTGGATCTGCCACAAACTGGGCTGGCCCACTGTTGGCTGTGCCAGTCCTCTTCTCCACACTGAGAAGCACAGGGAAAGAGGATGGCCTAATGCCAGAGCCACAGCTGTTGCTTCTGTACCTGCAGGAGCTCTATGGACAGGCTGCTGAACACATTGCCAATTCTCTAATATCTTGGATTCAAAATCTTAATCAGTAGGCTGCATGGAAGCAATGCATTTTCAGGGAAATGAAAGTGTGGGCTTGCCTGCGAGACCAACGAGAAGAGAAGTTAGGGGGCCTTGCAATCACATGGTTTGACCCTGATCAGATGGCTGGGGGCTCCGGAGAGTCCCTCTACCCTCACTGGTCTCGCAAGCAAGCCCACCTTCAGTGGCCTGTCTGCAGAGCTCCTGCAGGTATGGAAAGCAGAGGTCATGGCTCCAAGGACAGGATAAGGGATTGGCCAATCATGTCTAGTTGGCCTCTCTGAAAATTACTGCACCACTGTACTGGGTGCTACCTGGTGCATACAGTCACCAAATCCAGGGCCAGTTCTGGAGTATAATGCTCCTCACAGGCCCAGACAAGTACAGACAAGGCCAAGGACACTATACATTTTTACTGAACAAAACTGAATCTATCGTGCTTTAGTATAAATTAGCTTATCAAGGGAGTATATCCACACATGCACTGTTCTCTAAGCTGTCTGATTTGGTGAAGGATACCTTACTCTGCTTTCTTAGTGCACTAGGATTTAGAGAAATTCCATCTTGAGTTGCAGAGGACAGATCTCAAGCAGTTGCACTTTGGACTCCTATCTAGGATATTAATGAGAGAGGCAGGCTTTGGGAAAACAGTCTTGTTGACTATATTATAAACTGTTCTAATTGTAGTGTTGCAGTGCTTACAGTTTTTATTGACAGATTGGGGGGGGATTTTGATCACATGACCATTTTCAGCTTTTCAGGAAAGGTGATATGCAAACATAGTAAATATGTAAAATAAACAAGAGTATTTGCTGCCATGAGCAGGACATATCTTTCCTCTGTTGTGATGTGGAAATATTTACATTTAAAATCTGTTTTCAAAAAAGCTACATTTTTTGAAGTCTACACAACTATAGCCATTTGAAGCAAAAGTCAGATTCCATAAAGTTGTATTCTGAACCATAAAAATGTTCTAAAGAAGTAGTCCAAATTGCCTCATATTGTCTTATTCTCTAATAATTGAGTGCATCAGACACTGTAATGTGCAAGTGATTTTCAAATAATATAAAACTGGGGGGGGGCAATATTGGGGAAAATAGACTAAAACGAATAACCAGATAGATTGCAGTTCTCCTCAATAAAACCTTTGCTAATTAAAAAAATATGATGTGAGGATACAATGCCATCTACTATCACCACTACCACCACCACCACCACCACTGCCACCACCATCATCATGATCATCATCCCCTCCATCTAGAAGGGTTCCTAAAAGGCACTAGACACACTAATACATTGGATTCAAAATCTTAATCAATGGACTGCAAGCAAGCAATGCATTTTCAAGGAAAGGATTTTTTGTTTGCAAGTTGGACATTTTTAATCATCTCAGGAAAGCTAGAACTTCCCAAGCTTTTCCCTAGAATTTTCTTCAGATGTAAGGGGAAGGAGATATGATTAATTGAAATGATGAACACCTGAGGATTTAACCCTTGCCACTAGACTCTTTCTTGAAGAAGAGTCTAGAACAGAGGGAACATGTTCAATGACTGATAATTTCTCCAGAAAAATTGAGGTCAAAGGCTACAGATATATAAAGGTAAGTCTCTGCATGCAATAGGATCCACATATCTCTCACATATGCCACACACATTCATTTGCATCACCGTGGTTTTGTTTGCTGTGAGGGAATGAACTCAGATACACTGTGCATTACAGTCCAAGTTTCCACACAGTGAAGAAGAGGCTACAGCTCTGATCAATAAGGACCTAGTCTAAAGAAATCTGTCTTACTTGGTGTTGAAATTTCTTTAAAGTAGGGGTGTGGAACAGTGGAAAGTCTAGGTATTTGGAGGAGTGGTTCTTTAATGCTCTGTACTATCACTGTTCCAATGAAACCAGAAGGAACTTTCAGTGATTTCTGGATGATAGCTATTTTGGCTGTTTTAGGGTGCTTTGACTCTCAAATCAATGGAATGAAACATAACTGTATCTCTTGGAGACATATGGAAGTGTGATCCCTCCTCCCTTGCTAGGGAATAAAGATAGATTAAAAAAACTTTGTTTAAACATGGGCTTAACCTAGAGCCAGCATGATGTTGTTTTTTGAACACTGGATTATGACTCTGGAGATCAGGGTTTGATTCCCTGCTCAGCCATGGAAACCCATTGGTGACCTTGGGTGAGTCACATATTCTCAGCCCCAGAAAACCCAGCGATAAATTCACAATAAATTGGAAGCTTCTTGAAGGCACACACCATCATCAACAATAATTTTATTTAATCTGCAATGTGGAACTAGCAGCATACAGTACAACTGTAGAGGTCATCCCACAAGGGCAATTTAAGGGCCAAATATGGTACAAGGTATGTACAAGGCAATCGGACATCATGTCCTGTTGCACTCCAAATTCCCCAGTTGGGTGCATAAAAGGGAGATCTGTTTGGTGGGCTGCTGTTGGTATGGTTACCCCTTGTTTTTCTAAAGAAAGGGCCCTAATCAGATTATGCAAACATCCCCATCATGATGCCTCAAATCTGCTCACTTTGGAGTGCATTGTCTGCCTAACCTCAAATAAAAGTCACTTATATTAGCCAAAACCAATAGAGTTGCAACTCAAAACAATAAAACTCAATGCAAAATTAAATCGTAGTCATAATAACCACATTAGCCATAAAAAAGTGCAGTGCCTTATGGTGCAGCATGCATTTTTAAAAGTCATTCAGCCAATTCTGCTAATGCCCATAAAACTTTCTACCCTAATACATAGACTGAAAAAATCATGCCAAACCTAAATGGATGAGAGGGTAGGTGCCACAGAAAAGATTTTACTAAAAATACCATTGGTGATTGTTCTTGCTGAGATCACCCCATGTACGACAACCCCCTCATTTTTTCCATGGTAGAAAAAGCCAATTGCTTTCATTTCCTTCTTACAAGAGGATTAAGGTGGCAAAAGTACTCCCGTTCATTCAAAAGGGTAGAAGTAAGATTTGAATTTTCTTTCTCTTGGGATGTCAGTGGGGCTGGGAGGGTCAGGGGTCACACCAAAGTCCTTCAAGTCATAAGCATCCCAGGGGCATCCCCCGTGGTTTAAAGACACTAACAACAACTACATATATTTTATGCATGTACCAAGAACATGCTGGAAAATTCAAGTATGAAGACTTTATCACCTGCCAGACACACTGATTGATTTCTTTTTATTTATGTGATCCTCACTTTCTGTTATTTTATTACACTCTATTCCCTCTGAGAAGCAGGTGTAATAGTTGTGGGCAATACAATCCTGTTCATGTGCTATGCTATAGTGCTCTCCTTCTGATCATTTGTCTTCCCAAAGGGAAATTAAATTGCTGTGAAACGTGGCCTTTCAGTAATTGCTGTCCCATTAGTTTGAATTTGGTATAGAACAATGATTACTTTCACCTTCTCACTTACTGCATTATGGCTTTATAGAAGAAGTGGGAACTTAATGCAAAATGAAGAGAAGGAGGTGGACAAAGATTAAACATTTTGGGGTGAGGGCATAAGATTGAAAGTTGGCAAAGAAGCTACATTCACAGAAGTTTAAGGTCTTTTAAAAAATGCAGTGCCATAATATTAATTTTTATGTTTCCATTCCACACAGTTCTGGTCTCAGTTACATACAGCCAGAGCCTGTAAGACTGCTACTGTTACACTGTGGAATTAATGGAGTTTGACACCACTTTATCTGTCATGGTGCCATCTTATGGAATCCTGGGATTTTTAGTTTGGTTTGGCACCAGAGCTCTCTAACAAAAAAGGCTACATATCTCACAAAAATTCCAAATCTCAGAGTTCCATAGCATTTCACCATGGCAGTTAAAGTGGTTTCAAACTACATTAATTCCGCAGTGCAGATGCAGCTTAACATGTCCCCATACAATATATGCTATGAATCCGTCTCCCACCATATCCTTCCTCAATCCTTTCTTCAGCTATCATCTCAACACACTAAAAAATAGTCTTTGTTTTAATAAGTCTGGGCAACTGCATATTCACATAGCACTGTACCAATGCTATAAATGTAATGGAGGAAGTTGATGTGAATTCATTGTTCTCTCCCACCTGTTACTTCAGTACTTCATGGTCATCTTGTAAAATTGTTTGGCCATCAACTCTCAAGATAAATGAATTAATATATATCTTAACTCAAATATTTGATTACTGTAATGCCTTGGATTCAGGCTAAGTTCTCATGGAGATCATTAGCAAATTAGACATGGCCAATGCCACACTGTTCAGATCCATCCTAATGTAATTAAATGCCTCAGAATGTAGTAATGTTTGGTAGCTCAGAAGGCTATTCAACTGTTTAGACAAACTCTCAGAGTATAAGGACATGGACTCCATGCTTACACATAGAACTCTGTATACCAGATGCTGCAGTCAAGCCACAGAAGATTATCTGGATCATGCTCTGATTATGTGGATATATACTGCTGAATGAAGAGTGTTGAACTAGATTGGAGTCCCCACCCAAGACACAAACTGCCCCTCATCAAAACCCTGATATCTATCTATATCTCTGTAAGTAAAATTATGGTAGACATTTCAGTAAAATCGAACTGTCTCTATCTTGATTCAGAAAAGTACATGTTCAAAAGTATGCATCATGAAACTGTCTCTGTCTCACAAACTCATAAAAGTAGTATTTGTTTATATTAATATAAACAAGTAATATTAATATGAAAAATAAAGGAAATAAAGCACAGTGATCAACATAAGATGATGGACTTTTAACTAACAACTAGTACATGTGTTGTCTTGCATTTTTGTTTTGTTTTTTACTCTTTTCCTTCCTGTCCCTTTTTATTATTACGTTCTGTCTTTTATACTGTAAGCCTAAGAGCAGAGACTGTCACATTACTCATCTTTATAAGCTTTTTTCCCCCCTGGAAGCTTTTTTAGCTGAAAAGTGGAGTAAAAACTTTTCAAAAATATAAGAATAAACTAAACTGTCCAAATTAATTTTGGCATCTAAGAAAAACTACAGGAAACAGATGCCTTGGCAACAATTTTGCTACACTGTGTGAATATTTAGTATTTTATTATTTATAGGGCAACGTCTAACAAAGTTGTTAGGAGAGCTTGCAACAAGAATGCATTTGTGCTAGAAATTAGGGTCTGAATTCAAATTTAATTCAGATTGAAAATCTTGGCTGGCACCATTGCAGCAGATTATACCTTTGTGCAAGGGCTTGTGCAAAAGCAGTTGCATAATCTACTGTGGAACTGGCTGTGCAACCAGTTGTATATCTTCTTAAATAACCAGTTGCAGTACCACTTTACACAAGTACTTGTGAAGTAGAAAGCTATATTGGACAAAGCAACAAACACACCACATGCTAACTCTGAAAATACACAACTACTGTACTAACATAATGGGGCATGTGCTAGCACAATAACAAAACTGGATACAGAACAAAGAATTTATTAATGTTATCTAGGACTTGAAGGTGCACAACAACAACAACAACAACATGCAGTGTGCAAGAATATATTTGCTATAGTTTCTATAATCTTGGTTTAACTTAGGTTAAAGTGATCACATCAGTATGGTCCTGAACAACATACACAGGACTGCTCTCCCACTTACTGGTGCCCACATTTACAGAACAGGATTTCCGAGCAAGGTTTATATACAATAGAATTCTGTCATGGGTTCATGTAAGAATACACAGATACACCAGTTGGATACAGACAGACACACAGTCAGCACATTCCTAACACAAACCTATATAAATACTAGATGTACAGCAATGTTAACTTGCACTCTGTTTTTTGATGTCTCCTCAATGTCGAAAGACATCAAATTATGGCTGCGTTTGAATTGCGAGGGGGCTGAGGAAGCGAGGAGGCCTCCAGCGCTGCTGCTTCACCTCCTTGCCGCCACTGCCACTGCCGCGGAAGGGCCGGGTGGTGGCCTGGAGGCCCCTTGGCCTCCAACAGCACCACCTGGCCCTTCTTCCAGCAGCGGCAGTGAGGAGGCCAAGATGGCGGCGGCAAGGAGGAGGTTCCACGGAGGTGGCAAGGAGGAAGTAGGGAGGGAGGGAGGGAATTAAGGAAGGAAGAAGGGAGGGAAAGAGGAGGGGAGGAGAGGAGGGGAGAAGAGGGACTTTTGTACATGCGTCCCGTCATTGGGGACAATATGGGTTTGCCATCTGTGGATGGTCAAATCTGCGCATGGCAAATCCGTGTATAAGGAAGGCCCATTTTAATTCTCTTCCTATCTGCTTTCTTAACTGTCCAGCTCTCATATCCCTACATGGTAATAGGGAATACAATGGCATATATGAGTCTTTTGTGTTCAGTTGTATGTCTTTATATTTTAAGACATTTTCTAATTTTCTCATAGCTGCCCTGCCCATTCTTAGTCTTCTTATGATTTATTGACTGCAGTCCCCACTCTGATCAATATTTGATCCCAGGGTATGAAAATACTTTTACTATTTATATTTCCTCATTGTCAGCTCTATGACAGAGAAGGTTAAATATATCACAAAACTACAATTACTAGAATTCCATAGAACTAAAACATTGCAGTTAAAGTGGTGTAAATCTGGATTATTTCTGCAGTGCAGATACAGTCTAAGAGGGGCAGTAGGTAAGTTTATTTTGTTCATTGGATCAATAGTGAAGATGCTGTGCATATACATACACTCATATACACATACAGAGAGAGACACACAGACAGAGAACTGTCTGGAAGTGATTTTCAAGATCAGATTAAAAAACACATGATCACTTCTGGAGGAAAAAAAAATCAGATCGTCTACATCAAGAAGCATAGGGCACAAGCACACTCAGACCCAGTTAAAGAGTTGACATACATTCAACTCCTACTGTTAAATAATTATGGAAATCTTATTCATAAGACTCATCTCCCTTATTATATACAACTTGGTTATAGCTAAGATTTTATATATTTGATCTCTACGTTGTAGAGGTTGCAATTAGTATAATTATTAAAATAATATTATACAGTTATTTATTAATTAGAGAACTTCATAATATTTCTGCAGTTCTAAAAAGCATGTTATCTGGAATCAACATTTTACGAATTCAGAGCAGTTCCCTTCATATTTAGGAATCAAATGGAAACACACTGTTTTCCTTCAAGGTCCAGAAACCTCTGTTCATGTAGTAAGGAATTAAATTAGAAAAGCTTTGCAACCCAGTAATAAAAGAATAAACTGGAAAGAATGCATACTGTCAACATTGCCTTGTCAGTTTGAGGAAATTACCTAAAAACAGAACCAGTTAGACAACAGCAAGAGTCAGGCACTAATTAAGTCAAATTATTGAGGCTAGGCAAACCATGGATTTGAAGCAATTTTGTGCAGATTCTCAGCTTCAGCATCCTCTGGGGAATCTAGGGAAGGAAAGCGTATTCTGAAGACAGCTAGCACCTCTGGTTATTATGCATACCGGAAGCAGCAGAGCATATCTGAATAAGAATCTGATGATCTGTGGCCTCAGCTCCAAGTTCTAGGTCAAGGAAAGACCTTGCTTAGCTCTATCTGTATTCTCAGCCCATGTATATATGAAACCATAGCTGTAGAAGTCACTGTACAACAAATAAACAAACACCCCCTCCCCCGGTTACATTCTCAAAATTAATGTTAAAAGTTGTTTTATATAGCATTTTTTAAAAAAAATCATCTCAGAATTATAATTTTTTCCTTCAAAAATGTGTTTTTATAGTGTTTCAGTTAGCCCAATGATGGACCAATTAGAACAACACAATAAGTTACAGATCCAAGTTGTGAGCAGCAGAATGTTGTTGTTGCTGCTGTTGCTACCCGATTCCCTCCAAACAAAAAAGCAGTGCTGTGGAAAGGCTCCCTGAAGGATGTGATGCCCCATTTGGCAATTCAAATTCTGTTTGAACCCTGATCTAATCCAACATTTATCACTGGCTATGTGGTCTAGCATTGATAGGCACTGTAAACCAACAATATCTGAAGTTTCACGGTTACTTACTGATGCCCAAGGTATGTAGTTCTATGAATACCCATCCCAATGATATACAGTTTGCCCTTTCTTTATGTGGGGGATCCATTCTGGACTCCCCAACCTAAAGCAAATACCGCCTATGCTTGAGCCCCATTTAAATGAATGGGGCTCGTGCATGTGGTGGTGCATGCACCCCATGGGTGCACACCCCATTCGGCCCCATGGGATGCACCACCCCTTCTCTCCATGTGGCTTTCAGCCTATGCTGAAAGCCACGTAAACTGCACCCACATATGACACGGGTGCACTGTAAAACAGTAGGAGACAGCAGTCAGAGTTAGTAAAATCCCAATATTGCCAGTTGTTAGACAATGCAGATATGTCGCACAATCCAGCTAATATTAGCTGTGTCCAAATAATATTTTGTATTTTACATTACACTCATAGGGCTAACCATAACCTCTGGACAAGATATGTTCATATGATTTGTTTATTTGATTTTTATCTTGCCCTTCTAAAATGGGACTCTAAGCAGTAGATTTATGGTATATCTGTAGCATTGAGATGTGGCAATAACTGCTCCCTGTTGTTTCTTTACCCCAGAAATTTACTGATATGTAAATTTGACAATGGGGTATATATTATAAGACACAGAGTCGATGGGCCAAAAACAGCCTCCTTGATTCCATCCTTCTTAGAACAGCATAGGATTTACTCACAGTGGAGAAATGGATACAAAACTATAATAATTTATGAATCAAGTGTTACATTTACCTAACTTTTCTGGATTGTAATGATCTACAGAATGAGTCTAATGAAGCTGAATGATTTCAATCTGAATTGATTTTGCTTCAGTATTTTGTTTAAAAGCCAAAACAGAGGACTTTATGACACGTGAGGAATTTCTCTTAATTTTGAATGAAAAGAAAGTGGGGCCAGAACGCATTCACGTGAATTTGCTAGTTCAGTGGATTTATGTGAATGCGAATTGCATTCAAACTGGCTTCCCATTTCCCGAAAATAGCATGCCATTGCCCGAATTTGCATGTGGTAGTCTATCCCGCAATAACGTGAAACCCCATGATTGTGCTCGGAACGACTTCCCATTGCCTGAATTTGCATATAGTGGGTTATCACGCAATAACGTTAACCCCCATGACTGCATTCAGATTGCCATTGGATTATACTTCCAATTTCCCTTATCTGATAAATTCCAGAGTGCACACACACACGCACACAGCACATTGGGAAGTATTTTGGAATGTTGGTCTGCCTCAGAAGAGTACTCAAAAACCTCAGTTGGTCCAAAATGTTGCAGCCAGACCACTGACTAAAAGCAGTTATAAGTAATATCCAACTGTTTTGTTACAACAGTTCCACTGATGTTGAGCCTGTACAGATGAGCGTTTTGCACCGGCCTGGGCTCGAACTAGGATTGTGCAGGGACTGAGCATTTACATGCTCAGCAACCCTACCGCACATTCTGGCCACCATCATGGCATGTGCCCATCCATACAGGGTGCACCATGATGATATCTGTGTGGCATGGCGCCCAAACAGCGTTGCACTGCATGGATATCATCATTGCATGCAAGCGCACTAATGGCACCCCACACGTGGCCTAAAAAGGCCCCGCTGGGGAGCGGGTTCTTGTTAGGCTTCCCGGAGGCTGTGGTGTTTGGGGCAGAAAGGGGTGCTGTCTCACCACCCCTTTCTGCCAATCTGTCCAGCTCTGCTGTTTACTTCTGGGCACAACTGAAGTGCTTGTTGTGTTTTATAAAGACCTACCCTTACTGGGTCAAGCTATCTGAAGGATTGTATGAACCTCCTGAGCCTACCAGGTTTTGGGATCTGTGGAAGAGACCTCTGTCCCACTACCTTCACAGAGTCATCTGCGTAGGAACACAACAGAAGACCATCTGGGTGGCCAGTTCCAATCTCTGGAACAAAACCTCGAAGAGGTTAGATGGCCCCCTCCACTGTGTTGTTCTGACAGCAAGCAAACTTTTTTTTAAGAGGCCTTTGGAAATTCTGGGAACAAGATTTTTATTAATGTACTGCAGAATCTGCATTTGTTGGTTTTGAATGGGTATGCTTTTAAATTGCTTTTAATTGTACTGATAGTTTAATTATATGCAATTTTGTATGTTTTAATGTCTGCATGCCACTTTGAGTCTCAATGGGGAGAAGGGATTATTGTCATTGGACAAAATCAGTCCTACTTACAATAAGACCACTGGAATAAATAGAGTTGCTAGTTACAACTAATTTAAATGCAACTGATTTGAAGGGTTAACTTCAGATAGGGATAACACTAAATTTAAGCTTACTGCAAGTCCTTGTTCTATACTGGCAAGGTTTTCCTTCTCCAAAGTCAAGCTAAAAGCCAATCATATAACTGTGATTAATCAAAATGAATATTCTACTCCACAGAGGTACACAGCATAGAGGCTTTTGTAAGGATGCTTGTATCATTTGATATTTCCTATTGTTGAAATCTGAGTAACTTCCATACCTTGATTCTTCCACTATGATGGAGATTGTTCCGACCAAAAGCAAACTAAAAATACCAGCACTGTTTTCACAAATGGCTTTTTATATGTGATTTTACATACACAAATAATTTTACCAAGTTGCATCATCTGCAAATATTAATTTCAATCAAAGATATAGCATGAGCTTGTTTGGAAAGGAAAATGGTCAGTTCCGGAAAACAACAAAAACAAATAACACTCATGGATTTTGTAATGCTGAAATCACTGCAAGCTTTCAGTTGAATTTGAACATGTGCATAGAGAGAGGATGATCAGTAGAAATTGAGTCATTTCTCTATCTTGAACTATAGTAGCACTCATGTGAGAAACAGTATCAAATGACAATGATGGAAAATATCAGCAAACAATGTAGAGATAAATATCCATGCATATTGTCTCTTCTTGGTCTTGAAAAAACATTAGGTTAAAATAAAATTGCACAACAATGGAATTAATGAAGTATGAGATGCAAGACAAGAAAAGGTCTTCTGCATTAAATTATGTTTTCCACACAATGAACCCTTGAATGTTTGATATTAAGCTGATTCCTTGTCAGTAGGGAGTAGAAATATACACATGCATGCAGGTATGCCTGGCAATATTGTAACTATAATCTATTTATCTGAAAGAATACCTTTGTTTATTCCAAATTAGGGGTATAATTGCCAAGATGCCCTGCTTCTGGAGCACATTTTACTCTCTTGTACATTATGTGTCATAAATGGAAATAAAGTTAAATGGGTTAATTAGTCGCTACTGACCATTTTAATTGCAAGATAGAAAAAAATGGAGACAGATGTCAGGAAAATACTCATTACTAGTATCCTGATAGAATATACTTTCAGTTGACTGAACAAGCTTTGTGTAACTGATTACATCTTGCCCCCTCCGTACCTTCCTTCAGTAAATAGAAAAACTAATTATCTGCACACTATTAAGTTAATGCAAATTTATCTACAACAATTCAATTCTGACAGTGAAATAATCTTTCTAGTCTATAATTACACTCCAGCTTAATTAGCATAATTTCTACAGCACATTCTTTAATAAAGAAGCTGATACTACGACTGCTTTTAAATGGCAAAGATATTTTAGTCAATGAGCAGTGGGGTATAGGGAGGGGGCACAGATAAGACTGTATCAAACTCATCTTGTACTAAATGATTATGTTCCTAAGAGCAACTGGAAAAGTACTGTAGACACCTGAGATGGAACACATAAATGCCTGAAGATGGACTTTCAAAAGATTACATGTAAAACAGGAAAGTACTTTTACTGCAGTAAAGCTGAAGAGCTGAGCGCTGCTTGGATTCTTATATTAATTAAGGAATGTTCTATTAATCAGCAAGACAACCCAGATCCAATGGCATCACTAGGAGGCTGCAGAGATGAGAACCATATGGGGTGACACCCCAAAAGAGGTGGGACACCCAGTTGGGGCCTTCTCTCATTGTGCCCCTTCTGGCTTTGCCTTGGTTGCAGAGGCCTCCTCATGAGGATAGCTCCACTGTCATGGAAAAAGGGAAGAGCTGAATGTTTCAGCTTTGCCACAGCAGTGGAGGCCTCCTTGCAAGGGGACCATTGCTGCCACGGTGAAGGAGAGGACTGAGCATACTCTTTTTGCTGTTGCTGCGCCCAGCAGCCCCACCCCACACCAAGTGATACCAGGAGTGCAGATACCACTGCCCATATCACCATTACTCCATTTCTCACTGTTTCTGAATTAGACAATGCCTGATGTAGTCAGAAATCCAGATACATTATAGTTCTGCTGAAACTTTACCACCAACCTAAATTGAATGTAGACTATGCCAGTGACACCGAGCTCTTGAGCCACCCTTATCATTCCTACACTTTAATAGTGCACATTTTACTTAGGGCTGGAACAGACTGGCAAAATATGCCAGCTTCCTGGCAGCTTGGTGGCATGGCATACGCATGACCCCAAGCTGGCAGGAAGCTGCCCGGCCATTTACATGGTGGCAACTTTTTGGCGCTCTGGCAGTGCAGTGTTTTAGATACCACATGCAGGAATGCAGAAAAGCGGTAGCGGCAGCAGAAAGGGCGCCCTTTTTTTGGCACACAAAAGAAACAGCATTTTGCCACTTCTTTTTGCACAGGAAAAAAGCAGGATCAAGGCTGCGGCATGCGGTTGCTGCAGCCCAAATTCGACACTCAAAGTAGCAGTGTCAAGTGACCCCTATACAGCCTTCTGTTTTAGCCCTTAGTTTATAAATGCAATGGTTAACTAACTACTCTGTTCTGTTAGGATTCCTGTCCAGTTGAAGAAGAGGGCTGTCAACTGTTCAGCATATCTTTTAAGTAATGTTTGAATAACATTCTACTAGTAACTAAAATATAAGAATTGCTGTACTAGCAATGAATATGGACTATGAACCATGTTATCATGTTGTCAGAGAACCGTGACTACAATTCTTTGATAGCAAGGTAAATTCACTGTCAACTGAAAGAAACAAAATGGAGGTAAAGAGAGAAGAACCTCTGCAGAAGATCTTAAGACATAGGCAGGCCTATATATGGAGACATGGCCCTTCACGTAACCTGAACTGGAGCCAGCCTATATTGAGTTTGTTACCATTCTGTTTAGAGGAACCACATTTTGGATTCAACTGAAGGTGGGCAGAATTGTTGTCATTCATTATATTTATATCCCATCTTTACTCCAAGAACCAGGACTCAAGATAGCTTGTGAATTTAAGAGATACAATATAGATAAAATCTGCAGCAATTCAGAGTGTGATTCTCTGGATCACTGACAGCTAACAAGGGGGATATGCTGATCCAACAGAATTCAGAACACTTACAGTTCTTGTGCAGACTGCATTACTGAGTTATCCTATCTTCGTTATTTTTTCTTTTTAAATTGTGATTTACTTTAAGTTAATATGATATAGAATGCTTCATCCCTGCTGTGAGCAACAAAGCCTCCCCCCCCCAAAAAAAAGATGTTCAAATGTAATCTTTGTGTATAGAAGACGATGAGGCTGATGTCTAATAATGGATTTTAGTTCTGTGAAGACATTAATTTTTATCTTTGACTCAAAACACCGTTTGACTAAATGTTTGCATTTGCCAACATATTACTTCAACTTTTAAAGGCAATGAACTGTATTTATCAGGTTTAATTTCATCTGCTTAGAAAAACAAACTTCATAGAGTAGTAAAGCAATAAATAGACTACAGTGAGTCTCACACTGTAGAGAAAAGTTTCTAATTGGTAGAGCTATTCTACATAATTTATGTATTACATGCACATACCAATACTTACATGAGAGGCTTCTATATGTATCAAACAAATAAAAAGTAGTTAAAAGAAAGCATATATTAACTTCCCTGCATCACACTCAGTTTCCACTGCAGTAATAGGAGCTGAAAGCAGGCACACAGAAACAGCTTTCGATGGCCTCATATAAAATGTTGGGACTATATTCCTATAGAAATAAATGTAAACATAAGTAGCAAATGTTAATTCCATTGTATACTGGGATATATAAAGTGGCAATAGCAAATGTTAATTCCACTGAATACTGGGATATATAAAGTGGCAATCTTGAATGTTATATTTATATATTTATATATATGTGTCTGCATTTTGTGGAAGCAGATAAATATAATAAATACAATAGAACATAGTATAATAACTCAAACTTTCCAAATATGTATATTTAATTAAAAGTCAAATTATTTTGACTGTTCTAATTTAACATGGTTACTGGATTACTTAATTACCTTAAACTTTACTGCCTGGAAACTATCAGATGGAGCTTTCTGTTGATATTTCACCATTCAAGATAAGCGAAAATCAAAATTTTATTTTGTTTTGTGGGAGAGGGGGCAATGCAAACTTTCTACATATGCTCTAAGAACAAGTTATCTTTAAAATAGGTTCATAATTAAATATAAAAGTTCATGCATAGGCATTATGTATTTTTTCCAGGAAAAAAATCTTCAAAAAGGATAAAAGATTTGAAACATCAAATAATAATTTCTTTAATACATTTGTAACATTTTCTCTCTTCTATACTGATTGTTTTTCAATCCACATATAATAATGATGATAATAATAATAATAATAATAATAATAATGTTTATTTATATTTCCCGCCTCTCCCTCGGATTGAGGCGGGATTACATAATTAAAATGATACATAATACAAAATACAATCAATAAAACACTAATACTGAATTAACTAACATTCCTATTAGTTCTCTAAAATAGCAATTCAACAATTAGCCAACAATCATAGTCAAAGTGGAGCAATCATCATAACCTTTTATATGGAATCCAGTGGATAAGCCCGCTGGAAGAGATCCATTTTGACTGCCTTCTTAAAAGTCTCTAAGGTAGTGATGAGATGGATCTCTTCTGGTAGGCTATTCCATAATTTTGGGACCATGGCAGTAAATGCCCTATGGGAGGTTGTCATTAACCTGGTATTATGAGGTTCTAATAAAAACTTCCCAGATGTTCTGAGAGTGCAGGGCAGATTATGTAGGGAGAGACATTCTCACAAGTAACTTGGGCCCGAGCCATGTAGGGCTTTAAAGGTAATAACCAATACCTTGTATTGCGCCTGGAAGCTAATTGGCAGCCAGTGAAGAGATTTCAATACTGGTGTTATATGGTCAAACCTAGATGTCCCTGTCTGCTTGTTTATACAGTGAGTCCACGCCGTAAACGTGGTCCTTATAGGCAGCTTTCAGCATACGCTGAAGCCACTTGGGAAATGGACACGTGCGTTGCCGCGCAACAAGCATGAGGCCTATTATATCCAATGGGGCTCACGAAGCCTACACATTTTTTGCTTTACGCAGGGGGGAGGGGTCCAGAACGGATCTCTGTGTGAAGCAAGGGCCCACTGTAGTTCCCCAGCTACTTTCAAGTCAACAAATTTGTCATTCTTAACATTAGGATCTATCGCGGGGTGAGAAATGTAAGTAACAGAGAGATATTGGGGGAGGACAAATATTCAAAGATGATATATTTATCTATATCCATGTTCTCCCAACAGTGAGACCTGTTCAGGTTTTTCAAGAAAGCCATTTTCTTAGACGACACTGGCCCTCAGATGCATTACTCTTACGTACTGTTTATTCTTGGTTCTCTGCTAAAGAGAGTTGCTACATTCCAGTTCCCAAATTCCAGGCATTTTCATTTGCACATTTTGCAAATAGTCTGCTAATTATGCAAATCATGTAATAGTTGGGAAGCTACACGTGTCTTGCTAATTTCCCATCCCAAATCATGATTTTCAAAACTGCTTTACATAGTAAACAATAGGCTAGGGTTTCTTAGATTCTTTTCCACAAAATAGTCTTGAATCCACAACATCTAAATAATATTTAAGACAGTTATATATTGGCTATGATCCAATGCACATATCCTCAGAAGTACTGTATTTTCTGGCATATAAGACTACTTTTTAACCCAGGAAAATCTTCTCAAAAGTCGGGGGTCGTCTTATACGCCGGGTGCCATCTTATAGGGCAGGTGCTGAAACTTCTGAGCCGCATATGATGGGGGGAGCTCAAAAACGGCCGCGGCCGCATCCCCACCATATGCGACGATCGTATGAAAGCAGCTACTGCTTTGATAGTCCTGGAGACAGGGAAGGCTGGGCAGGCAGGGAGAGCTGACCAATCCAAGCAGGCTTTGTATACAACAAGATTTCCTCCTAAGTACCTGCATGTCATTTGAATTAAAATTACCATATTGAAATCAAATCTGATGTTTTTAAATTTTTTATTTGGTGTGCATTGGAAGAGGGGTAGTCTTATACGGTGAGTATATCCCAAACACTATATTTTAACTGGAAAAGTTGGGGGTCGTCTTATACTCTCAGTCGTCTTATACGCCAGAATATATGGTAAGTCCCTTGAAACCCAGCATGCCTTACATCTCTGTGTAAATGTGCACAGGATTGAACTGTTAGTCTAATTAACAGTACAATCTTCTACATATTTACTCAGAAATTAATAATAATGAACTCTCTCTATAGAAAAAGTAACCAATATGTGTATGGGATTATAATCTATGTGACTTTCAATGAATTGTAAATTTTGCATGTATAAACCCCACACTTGCATACTTTATACAACCAAGAGCCATTTCAGATAGCCAAAAGATTCCTCAAATACATTTTGACAGGAAGTTGTATTTCATGCAGAATGTTATACAGATCTATGGGATTGCATTGACTTAGTGTTAAGTTTTGAACTGCATAGAAATCATTTTGCATCATTTTGTTATCTTGCAGCATATGTGGAACACACTCCCTTGGAGGTCTTTAAGCAGAGGCTGGATGGCCATCTGTCAGGAATGCTTTGATTTGGATTTCCTGCATGGCAGGGGGTTGGACTGGATGGCCCGTGCGGTCTCTTCCAACTCTATGATTCTATGATTCTATGAAAACTATGCTAACACAGTACTCTCAACATTTATAACAGGCAAGTGTTCAATGTTATTAGTTCTTACAAAGATTTACAATTCACTATCAGCTTTATCCTTTTACCTCTAGTTGCTGTCTTTCTATGTCAGCTACAATCTCATATGAACAAAGACATTGCCTATGGAATTCCACTATGACTTTCTTGATCTCTAGAGAGAAAATTAAATGAGAAGTCAGCTAGTCAGTTTAAAGTACATGCTTTAAACAGCATAATACTTTTGTAAACCACTGACAGGTGTTGTGCTAATAGGCCCCAAGTGGATATTAAATTCTAATCAAGACCTGAAATGAGGACTGGTGCCAAAGCTTGGTCCAGTTTCAGATGACAGAGTGGGAAGAATGAGACTGTTGGGAATAGCAGCAGTGCAAGACAGGATAGAACAGGGCATAAGAGCTAAGATATTTAGGAACGTTGTGGTGAACCTGGAAGGACTAGGATTGGTCATAGCTCTTTGTAATGGGCAGGCTATCCCCAGATCCAAAATCTGTATGCAATGAAGTTATGGTAGCAGATCATGGTATCACATACCAATAATGTTAGGTGATGTAAATGTTCCACTTCAATGTTACAAACACAGGCAATTGAAGCACAAGTTATTTGAACTTCCTGTCTCCTTCATATTAAAGAAGACCAACATCACACCAGAGTACTGTATAAATTGGAGACATGCAACTATAAGCATCTTAAGCAACTACCCAATGATAAAAAAAAACAATGATGGAAAGCTACAGGTTATCATATATGTTGGATCGATTGATTGTCCCTATGGATTTAATTTCTATGATTTTACCCTTATACTGATCTGTTACATTGCATGTATCTCTGAGAAAAAGTTAAATTAAAAAGTGGGGGGAGACGCCACTCCCTTTTATGCAAATACAGTAGTTTCATCAATTAAGGATGAAATTATTTTCTTGAAACAGGGCATAGAACAACTTGATCCTGGGAGGTTCATATCATAGTAGAAGCAGAGTTAGGAATGCATATTTTAACACCTAGGCAAGGCTTGTTAGTGGTAACATTACCACTTAAAAAATCTAATTCCCCATTACTAACCTATTTTCACTTTAAAAAATAAAGTATATATTTGTGTGTATGTGCCTGCAAATCACCTGTTTACTTATGGCAACTCCATGAATTTCATGGCATTTTCTTAAGCAATGAACACTCAGAGATAGTTGTGCAGGCAGTACAGTACAGGAACCTTTTTTTTACAGTTAAGAAAAAAAATAGGAACTTCCCAAGTATACTTAAAAGCAAGCAGCAATGAATAAAAGAGCAAATAATGGGCTGGGGGAGAATTGGCCCTGGCCTACATGAAGTTGGCCATCCTTTTTTATTACCGTATATTCCGGCATATAAGACGACTCCCAACTTTACAACTTAAAATAGAGTGTTTGGGATATACTCACCGTATAAGACCACCCCTCTCTTCCACGATAAGTCAGAAAGGAGCTGAAGGCACACAATAACAGTAGCAGCAGCGGCAGAGGAGAAAGAGGGGGAGGAGAAAAAAGGAGAAGGAGAAAGAAGAAAAGGAGGGGAAGAGGAGGGAGACTCCACTACACTCTGAGGAAGGAGTCTGTTCCACGTTTGAAATAACAGCATACACAACATTATTTCACCCGCCTCGACAACTCCTCCCGCCCTTCCTCTTGGTGCATCTACACTTTAGAATTAATGCAGTTTGACACCATTTTAAGAGCTGCTGCTCCATCCTATTGGAATCCTAGAATCTGTAGTTTTATAAGGTCTTTTGCCTTCTCTGCCCAAAGAATGCATGGAGGGGCACTGATCCAAACTACAAATCCCAGGGATTCTGTATGGATGGAGCTGTGGCAGTTCAAGTGGCTCCTATTGGAATCAAAGCCCAGGAAGCTTTGTGCCAAATAGAAACGTGTTAGGCTGCAACTGCACTGCAGAAATAATCCAATTTGACACCCCTTTAACTGCCTTGGCTCAGTGCCAGGGAATCCTGGGAATTCTAGTTTTGTGAGACATTTAACTTTCTCTCCCAGAAAACTCTGGTGTGACAACAAATTAGTTCCCAGGATTTCATAGCACTGGGCCATGGCAGTTAAAACAGTACAAAACTGGATTGTCTCTGGAGTGAAGATGCAGCCTGAGTTGGGTCCAAGACACACTTCAGAAATAATCCAGTTTGAGACTGCTTTAACTGCCCTGGCTCAGTGCTATGGAATCCTGGGAATTCTAGTTTTCTGAGATATTTAGCCTTCTCAGCAAACTTTGGTGTGACAACAAACTACAATTCCCAGGATTTCATAGCACTGGGCCATGGCAGTTAAAACGGTATGAAACTGGATTGTCTCTGGAGTGAAGATGCAGCCTTAGTTGGATCCAAGACACACTTCAGAAATAACTGCCCTGGCTCAGGGAACCCTGGGAAGTGTAGTTTTGTGAGACATTGAGCGTTCTCAGAAAGAGCTCTGGTGCCACAACAAACTACAATTCCCAGGATTCCCTAGCACTGAGCCAGGAGAGTCAAAGTGGTCACAAACTGGATTATTTCTGCAGTGTGTTTTGGACCTTGGTTATTAAAAATGCTCAAGGTCCAATCCATACTGCAGAAATAATCCAGTTTGAGACTGCTTTAACTGCCCTGGCTCAGTGCTAGGGAACCCTGGGAATTGTAGTTTTGTGAGAGCTCTGGTGCCACAATGAACTACAATTCCCATGCATCTGAGGAAGTACGCTTAAGTCTAGGAAAGCTCATGCTGCCAACTTTTCTTTCAGTGAGACTCAAAGGTGCTACAAGATCTATCTCTCTATCATCATCATCACCATTATTGTTATCATTATTAAATCCAAATGCACCTGCAGAAGTGGACTTAAATTGGCAACACTGATTATGCTGTAGACTCATTCTCTGGGGCTGGGATCTGGAAGTGTGGAGGCAATTCCCTTGAAAAACCAGGGAATCCTGGGAATTGTAGTTTGTGAGGGCGGGGGGGGGGGCAACCACTGTCCTCTCTCTGATTGGCTGTTAGTGTGACTCTATCCAAACAGGATTGGTTGCTCTGTAGCCTGGCTCTCAGAGAGACTCAGGGGCTAAGAGAGAGAGAGAGAGAGAGAGAGAGAGAGAGAG